>NW_011495014.1:5571065-5608827 GCF_000754665.1 Bison bison bison
CAAGTAATGTCTCTGCTTTTGAATATGCTATCTAGTTGGTCATACTTCTTCCAAGGAGTAAGCATCTTTAATTCATGGCTGCAGTCACCATCTGCAGTGATTTTGGAGCCCCCCAAATAAAGTCTGACACTTTCCACTGTTTCCCCATCTATTTAGCACAAGGTAATAAATCTCCAATGTAGAAATAGGGCATGAAGGCCAGGGGTGGGGGGTGGGGGTGGAGTCAGGGGTGGTGGACAGGAAGGTGTAAATGGAAAAGGTAAGCAATACATATTTGCATGGTAATTTCTGTTCTATTAGGGCAGTTAGCTATTTGCATCTACATATTTTGGTCCTGGGAGAAGGCAATGGCAACCCACTCCAGTACTCTCGCCTAGGAAAATCCCGAGGGACGGAGGAGCCTGGTAGGCTGCAGTCCATGGGGTTGCTAAGAGTCGGACACGACTGAGCGATTTCACTTTCACTTTTCGCTTTCATGCATTGGAGAAGGAAATGGCAACCCACTCCAGTGTTCTTGCCTGGAGAATCCCAGGGACGAAGGAGCCTGATGGGCTGCTGTCTATGGGGTCGCACAGAGTCGGACGCGACTGAAGCGACTTAGCAGCAGCAGCAGCAGCAATATTGTTTTATGGTTGCTTATGAAAAGCTGGGATACTGCTTGAATAAGGCTTCATTCCTATCTACTTTTAGACTGTTCATCAGCTAACCATGTCCTTGGATTTTGCTAATTAAATATATTTCCTTACTTGACCTTTCAGTAAAGTTTGACAAAGTTGACCACTGCCTCCTTATTTCATATATTGATTCTTCTTATGGTTGACCATGATCTTCTGGTTTTCTTCCTAGCTTAGTAGTATATCCTTCTCATTATCCTTTACTGATTCATCTTCAGTTTGAAATCTACACGTTGGAGTGTCTCCCAGGGCTTGGCCCTTCTTTTTAACCTACACACTCTGTATGTGATTTCATTCAGCTTCATGGTGTTTTTAAATACCATTTTCAGGGAGCTGATGGCTTCCAAGTATTTGTCTTTTGTCATGATGCCCTTGAAAAACCAGATTTTTGAATCTAACTGCCAACTGGGCATTTCTACTTAGTTGTCCTATAGATATCTACAAATTGAAGAACACAAATGGGTAACTTTCTTGTCTAGCCAAATTTGCACCTCTCCCAGCTTTCCCTAACAAAGTAAATAGCACTATTTACTTGTTTGCTAAAACTAAAACCCTCTGAGCTACTCTCAATTGCTGTTTCCCTCAGTTTGAATGCTGATCATCGTAACTATTCTCTTGGCAAAGCATATGGGACAGTTCTTGTCATACAGGGTTAGAAGAAGCCTTTCCCCACCATGCAAACCAATGTGGATAACTCGGTCATTTTCCATTCTATCATATCAGTTTAATTCTCTGATTACATCTTACCTCTATCAGTCATTTTTCTTTTTTGTTAACTTGTTTATTTTTCTATTTCCTGTGTTATTTGTGGAGGTTTTGTTGTTGTTTCTTTCTCAGAACTCTGTGAGATATTTTGTAAAGTGGTTGTTGAATTAATGACTGTTAGCTTGTTTGTTCATTCATTCATAGTCATAAACACATCCTGAGGACCATTCATGTTCTAGGCATTATGTTAAGGACATAGCATGAACTAAAATGCAATTCTTGCCCTCAAGGGTTTCGCAGTTTAGGGGTGGAGAGAGCTACACAAATAAACAATTACAGTACACTGTGATGAATGCAACAGTGGAAGCCTGTCCAAAGTACAGAGGCAGCTTAGAATAAGATGTGGTTAACTCTATGAGAGGGTATGGAGTTGGAGGGATCCCAGTGAAGGGAGAAGGATTTACTCCTTAAAGCTCAAGGATTTACTTGTTTTAAAACATGGACTTTTCAAGTAAACGATGGGAAAAGAATAGGGATTTCCAGACTGAGATGCTTGCATATGTCAAGGCACAGTGGTATGCAGTAACTGGGAAATATGTCTCAGCATATGTTCTTGCTCAAACATGGAATGTATGTGGATAACAAAGAGAGTCTAACTGGAAAAGCAGCCAGAGGCAGAAAGGGCCGGACTTTTCCTACTAGGAAGCTTAGTCTTCATCCTGTGGGTCAGCTAACAAATTTTGACATTTTTTAAAATAGGTAATAAATAGTTTACATTTTAATTTTAAAAAGATATGTTCTTCATAGCAATGGTGTGGGGGAAGAATTCAGAGGCAAGTAAACCAGTCTAGAGGGCAGAGGTGAGACAAGACAAGAGATAAGGCCTGAATGATGCAAATATGTTGGGGATGAAGCAAAAAATATAGAAATAGAGAAGTCTCAGGTGAATGAAAAGTGCTTCGGAGTGGGACTGAAGGGGAGAAGGTGAAGACAGGGTTTCTATCTCCGTATACTGGGCCTCTCCAGCAACACTAACCAAAAAGAGGGTACGGAAAGGAGCACAGATTAATATGGGAATACTTTTTATTTTATAACTACAATATATATTGAGTGACCAAATATGTTAGAGAGACAGAGACAGGGAGAGTGTGTCACTGTGCTTGGAACTCTTTCTTAAATGAATTTCGATTTCTCAAGCTGAAGAATTTACAGAAAACCCTCTGCTCTGTAAACATAATCAGAATTTGTTTTGAAACCCTGAAGTCTAGTCCTAATTTTGCCAGTAGCTAACTCTGTGAGTGTAGCATTTCTCCATGCTTTTTTGTGTTGCAATAAGCATTGAAACCTAGAACTCCTGACTTCTGATACACCTTCCTGACCTACCACTCAATGTAACCATTCACATTATCCCCAATCTTGACTCGCCTGTGGTCTTGAAAGCCCATATAACTTTGGGCAGTTGGAGGAGCCAGCTCCTCCTTCGCTGACTTGTCTTTTTAGTGCATAACTCTGTTGGGCATAGGGTTATGCTGAGGAACGAGGAAGAGAGAAAATCAGTGCTCTCTCTCTGTGATCCTCAAGGGATTCAGAGTGAGTTAATGTAGCCCTTGGTGACTTGGGATTTGCTTGAGAGAGACTCTGCCCTTTATTCCTTCCTGTTCACATTCTTTCTACTACAGTCAAGTTTCAAAACCAGACCCAGATGTAGTGATGTGTGATTATAAGGGAAGAGGGTCAACTTCAGTTCTGACATATATTTGCACATCCTGGGGTTTTAAACAAATAAAATGAGTGTTCATTGCTGATTCATGTTTTGCTTTTGGTCCGTAGATCCTTTTCTGCTGCAGTCACATGGCATGCACCATGGTGGCTCTCATCGTATAATGCATTCTGGGTTCTCCTAAATCCTAAAGCACTTTGTAAAAATAAAACCATAGGTCTCATTTTTCTGATGAAGAGAGCAAGGCATAGAGAGGTTTTACAAAGTGATACAACAAATAAAGGGGGAAAAAGAATCCAGGATCATTTTTTTTTTCACTCTCCATTAAATGATACTCTCTCATGCTTTTCTGTTGTCAAAAGCCCTCTCTACATTCTGTATTGTTAGGTCATCATTTCCTATAGTTTGCACAATACGGTGTATTATGGATTGCTCACAAAGCAGCAGATATGAATTCTTTATAATGGATTTATTCTTTTCAATTTTTTGTCATCTTTGGGCTTAATAGAAATAGTTCAGCATGTTATATTGTGTGATCTGTTCCTAAATAGATAAAAGATTTCTGTGTTTTGAAGGAAACACTTACATTGGTTAATTTGCTGCATTGCCTGCAGGAATGTTAGTCTGTGGGAGGAAAACAACTGCTTCCTGACAAGATTTTCTTTAACTCTGCTAGAAACTCTTATTTTCACAGTAAAATAAAGAAAAGTAATCCATAAACAATTAAAGAACGATATCTTCAGGAATGTTTACCATCCCTCAGCTGGAACATCTAAGAATGTGAACCACAAAGATGTCTTTTCTGACAGGAAGAAAGGCTGTTTCTTAATTCCCTTCCCAGCTTGTAAACCACAACACCATGGATGGAGGGAGCATGCAAATGTGAGCATGGACATTTTCTCCCTAGATAGAAAGTTCCCTGCCTGCTCTTTGGAGAACAACTAGTCTAACTATAATAGAAAGAGAGTGTGTTTTCCTTAAAGAAATTAAACACCACTGTCCACAATGTGCAAAAGACTGTGAAATTGAAAGTGTGTCCCTGGAGTGGATAAAAAAAATAATAACAATAATAAATGGCAACTCAAAACAGACCACTGGCAAATAATCCATTATCTTCTGAGTTACTATATAAAACTACTGTTCATTTTGCCAGCCCGATGGGGAAACAGCTCCTACATAAGAGGCAGTCAGTTTAGAAGTGGGAGTTGTTTTCCGTTTCACTTCCAAGGTATCTTCGTGTAAATATCCACTGTCTGGCATACTGATACGATGCAATGTTAAAAGCTCATGTGATTGGTTTGCAGAATTTGAGTTGAATGTGTTTGCCTTGCAGATAGATTTAGAGCTGGTTTAAGCGTAGGAAATAGGAAAAGGAATGATATTTTACTACTGGCTGTTCATATGGATAAAAATGGGTAGAAATTTAGACTGTGTTGGAAGGACACCTATGAAGAATAAATGCTAATGGCTGGCTGGCTGGGGTTTTGTGTAGTGAAATTTTAAGTGAACCATAAAATGTAGGGGTTTAATAAACAATACACATTTCTGATAACTTTCCAGAAATGTGGGCCCATGAAAATATACAAAATTATCCTGCATCTCTCTAATAGAAGAGTATCATAGATGAAGCAGTTTTGAAAACCCATTGAAGGAAAGACTGTAAAGGAAGGAAATACTGTAACAGAGATCTTCAATTCTCATTGTCTTTGCTACTTTTTTTAAATGGGGAGGAAAACTTGCTCAAAATCTGACCAGAGTTTAAGTCCCCTTAATGCAAATCACAAGGGTTCTATTCCTTTAATTAATAAGACCCACTTCCCCCAATCCCAGGTAGTCAGTCCTAGTTACAGCCAACCTGTCCCCTACCACACAGAGACCCACATGCATATGCATGTAATTACAGATGAGGACATAAATGCTAACTGCCCATAGACAGACCGGACACGACTGAGCGACGTCACTTTCACTTTTCACTTTCATGCGTTGGAGAAGGAAATGACAACACACTCCAGTGTTCTTGCCTGGAGAATCCCAGGGACAGGGGAGCCTGGTGGGCTGCCGTCTATGGTGTCGCACAGAGTTGGACACGACTGAAGCGACTTAGCAGCAGCAGCAGCAGACAACTAACAAATGGTAGTACTGGGGTTTATCAAGTCATGTTTAGTCATTAAACTGTCTTTGCTTTGACTCCTGAGTCACTTGTCTATAGGCCAAAAAGTTTTTGTTTACCGACATTTGAAATTCAGAATAGTTCATCAACAGCTTGTTAGCTTATTCTATGATAACATGCTCAGTCTTCATCTGTTCTCCAGCCATTTTAAAAAGATTTTTTTTTCTTAATATATACTCATGGTTTGACTTCCCTGGTGGCTCAGACGATTAAAGTGTCTGCCTACAGTGCGGGAGACCCGGGTTTGATCCCTGGGTTGGGAAGATCCTCTGGAGAAGGCACTGGCAACCCACTGCAGTACTCTTGCCTAGAAAATCCCATGGAATGAGGAGCCTGGTAGGCTCCACAGTCCATGGGGTCGCAAAGAGTCGGACACGACTGAGCGACTTCACTTCACTTCTTCACTCATGGTTTAAAAAGAAGAGACATAAGAAATTCAAACAACACAAAGGTGTATACAGTAAAAGTAAATCTAATCCTTCCCTGCCCTGGGGTATCCCACCTCAAGGGGTACACACTTTCCCAGTACTGTCCTAGGTCAAAAATTCCTTGTATATGCAAATGGTCATGTATATATCATCCTCCACTTTTCCAGCTTACATAGACGGTAACAGACTATACAACAGAGTTCTGCTTGTTGCGCTTTTCCACTCCAGCTATTAGCAAAATCTCAGTCAGGTCCAACTTGTCCATCAAAGGTGAAAGTATTTGCTGTGTTGTATAAGAGGCTGGATGAGATCAAGTCTTTGACTTAGCTCTTTCCCAATTTGTAAAGGATACAATAGTCTCTCTTTGCATCTTTCAGGCATTATTAATTGATATCTTGTCAGCACTTCCATAAATATTTCTATGTGGTAGTGATTTTTCTCATTGAAATGTATGCTGTGACAATTCGGTGTATTTCTCCACCTATTAGATACCATCAGTGAGAAGGGAATGAAGCAACTCTTACTAGGTGCATCGGTTCTTTCATGCCTAAATTGCATTATGCTGCTATGAAAGTTTGGAATAATATAGCACTACACAACCACTTAGGCTACCCAGAGGCCTTGAGAAAACCGATATATCTCCCGAGAGAGTTGACTCTTTTTATACAATAAGATCAAAGGCATGACAAGTTATTTTCCCCTTAATCCTTTTTTTTTTCTCAAATGTGTTACAATATTCAGCCTCCTTTATTTTGTAATTTTCTTGCTCATTAATACATCAGCAATTGCATTTATGAGTTGAAGCTTATTTTTCATCTTGGTGTTTGAATAACATGACTGAAATTGAGTTTTATTACTGTGAGCAGTTGTTAGACATACCAGGCATACCAGGTGTTTCAGTGACAATCTCTGCTAATTTAGCAGAAGGAAAAAAAGTTTCATGTGAGTTTTCACCTAACAAATAATAACCATCTAATTCCCATTGTAAGAAATGCTTATACAAGAGCCTGTTCTTTTCACTTTCCTAGAAGCCCATTTGTTTCTCTCCCTTCATAAAGTGACCAAAATATTTCAGGCCACCTGAGATGCTGTTTCAGAGTTAATTCAAGAAATGGGTTTTCATTAGCTTAGATTTAGAATTTCATTTTATACCTGGGGATAGCCTAGGTTTATTCCCGTGCTTCATGAGGGCTTTATCCAGAAGAGTTTCTGGATCACATCTTCCAATTCAGAAAAGTATCTAATTCGATTTTGCATGGGGAAATGCATTTAAAGATTGTTTTGGGTAGTTTTTTTTTACAACTTAATTTTTTTTTTTCTTTTTTGCCTCACTGCATTGCCATGTTGGATCTTTGTTCCCTGACCAGGGATTGAACTCATGTCCCCTTCATTGGAAGCTTGGAGTCTTAACCACTGGACCACTAAGGAAGTCCTGCTTTGGGTATATCTGAGAACAGGATTTCCTAGTAATTTAGGTGGGCTATGGGGTTTAATAACCCTAGTTCCTCTCAAATTATTGAACCAATGGTAGCTATGACAATAGAGCAGTGTACATTCCAAAGTTCTTCTGGAGTCATTTCCTCAAAATATTTCTTTTCCTTTGTTCTGTTTTGATTTTCATCTTGCTTCTCATTTTGTTTCCAAAAAGCAATTTGGGTCTTTGAACAAATCTGTTGAACTTATCATTCCTTCTTTAGATTTTTTGTTTTTGCATAATTACCATAGAATTTCTAATTATTTTTTAGTGGACAGAGAATACATTTATGGTCTGCTTTAAGGATTGGGCACAGGGAAAGATTCATGTGTGCATATAGATGATATGGTTGTCTTGACTCTTTTCTGGCTATGAAACCGTATATTGGGTATAAGGAGCAGATAGTATAAAGAGTTTCTTGATTATTGGATGAATGTTCAGAAACACTCAGCGTAATGTAATTTAGGCATGAAAGAATTGATTCACCTAGTAAGAGCTGCTTCGCTGTTCTCACTGATGGCATGCAAGGACAAGTAAGAGAAGCTGGGCATGCTTCCCAAGAAGGGCTGCTTATGTGTACCCACTCCTCAGTGTTCCCATGGCAGACCCTTGGACTGCCACAGCCAGGGTCCTAGCCCTCAGTCCCTTATACACAGATGAACATCCCACAGATGCCCCTGCAAGATGCCTCAGGAGTTCCTGTACTTTTCAAGGAACCAGTTACCCACCACACGCAATGGGCTCTCTAAAACTAGCCAATGGTATCTATTCCTCCAAGGACAAATTACCCCAAGAATGAAAATATCAGGATTTTTAAAAAATTAAAACAACAAAAAAGGTCTGATGCTGACTGTTTTCTAGTCCCCTTTACCCCCTTTCCCTTTAGTAGCTCCTCCTGCTCTCAGGGACTGCCCGGAATAGGCTAATGATGTGGTTATTCCTAGCTTTTAAGTTTATACTAAATCTGGTAAAGTAACCTGTAGCTACAGTTTTCACTTCATTCTTAAGCTTCCAAACACAAAATTACCATATATATATAAAAGTTCCAGAATCTCAAAATCAAATACATTGTACACTGTAACTTCTATTACATATTTCCGAAATCTTTTCATCAAAGCATGACTAAGTCTATTTTTTACACTATTTGGCATGACATACTAAAAATGTGCAATAACAGGTTCTACCTCTCTTACCATCAGGGTTTGGCCAAGTGAAAGAACTTATTCCTGGTTACATACAGGCTTCCCTTTATTACATTAGCCTTCTCTTTTGCATTAGGTGTTTACTGTAGAATTCCTCCTGAATTTTCAGCTTCATTCAAACAACTTTGAGTGAACCCCATCTTAACACACATGCATCCACCCACACACAGACACACACACACACACGTGCGCACGCTCAGACATACACTCATCTGTCTGATATCCTGATCTTTGACAAATGTCAAATTTTGCAAGGCTCTGCCTCTTCTGGCACATTTTATGCCAAAATGTTCCATTAGAATTTATCAGTGTTTATGTTTCTAGATTAGTCCTTTTCCATTACAGAATCTATTTTATCATCCCTGCTAAATAAATTTGTTGAGAGTGAGGAGGCTTCCTAAAACAGAGTTCTATGGTGGCTTCAAATTGAGCTGAATAAAAACCAGTGGGGATTAGGTAAGGGCGGACCTGACATCAAAACAGCATTAGATTTAATATCCTTATTGGAAATATGATTTCTGTTTTAAACTTTTCCTCCCTTCGTCATCATAAGGAATAATTTATGTCTTGGCACTATCTGTGATTTATTTTTCTCCTAGAATGGAGTCTGTCTGTAGAGCTGGCTTCTTTGGATGAACAAAAGAAAAGTACAGGTTTCTTATTGTTTGCTTTCAATCAGTTTGACTTTTAGAGATGGCCTTCTTTCTGTTTTCCATTTTCAGTGTATACCTGCTTACCCATATATCTTCAGATCAATAAAAGAGTGGATATTTAAAAGTGTCTGTAGTGGCCAACGGTTGGAATCATGCCAGGCAACTTTACAATTTAAATTCTTCCTGGGCTCTAAAGGTAGATGAGGCCAACTTTCCTTTTGACTCAGCAGGCAAGTTTTAGTATGATAAGAGTATTGCTATTTTAAAAAGCAGCTCTTGAACAATCTAACTCCAGAAAGCATCCCCATCCTGTGAAATAGTACAGAAGTGCCTGCTTCCTTATTGATGAAACAGTGGAAAATAATGCCTGTTAGAGGCAATTTTAATCATTTAATAGCTTGGCTTCTGACTCTTCTAACCCAGACTCTCATGCCACATCCAGTGTCCCAGTTTTTCTGATTTGGTAGGTGGAGACAATCTAACCTTCTCAAGTTTAGCACACTGCAGAAATGTGGCTTGATGCACCCCTCTAGGAGTGGGGCCTGACTTGGTTGGCTATACCTAGGGGCTGGATTAGTTCTAAGCATAAGTTTAGCTTTCAAGTTTTATGCTTTTATGAGATAACGTCCTATTTTTCTTACTGTTTCATTATAACCTTATACATTTCACTTCGAATCAAGTTCTGTTTTAGGGTGATGTGTCACTGCTTGTCTTAAAGCTTCTGGATGTTTAGAACCCTTGATACCCAATAAAGAGTATAAGGTGATCAATCATTCATCAACATCAAGAAAAAAACTTATTCAGCTCCCAAATTATCTCTGGGTATCTCTAAGGAAGAGTCAACAACCAGTGGGTAATATTCATTCATTAATAATCTTACAGATTTATTTATTTTGTAAATGAATAATCTTGGGGAGATGTATTTTGTTGCTCACACTAGTTATATATCTGATTGCAAAAGAAAAGCTACTTATTCCAAATCTGAGTCTTTTGATTTTAAAGTATTCTTAACATAACTTGACATTGTTGAAAGCATTTTTATAAAAAGCTACTGAAGAAGCAACGAAAGCTTACCTAGCTCAAGTCCTTATTCTGTAAGTACCTCACCCAGGTCTTCCACACTGCAGGCAGATTCTTTACTGTCCAAGCCACCAGGGAATGCCTCTAGAATCTTAGTAGGACCCCCATATGTCTCTGCTGCCTGGAGTGTTTGGAAAAGGAGTTATCTTTGCAAATGTAGATCTCAGAGTGTGTGTGTATGTGTGTGTGTGTGTGTGTGTGTGTGCAAGCAAACATGTACATTGTTTTAACACAGGGTATGTTTTAGCATAGCGTCGCATAACAGAGATGACAAACACATCAGAAGCCACTGGTCTGACTTCTCATCCTAGGCTGGAATGCCCTCCAGTTTATCAGTCTCCTGCTAGAACGCTTCTCCTTTGTGAATTAATAAAATACCCCCTTCTTTCTTTTTTCTTCCCATTGATTAACTGTGAGGGCCTGTGAAAAATAACTAGGCCTAGAGACTAACACATAATGTAGATTTGTTCTTCAGCCTTTCCCATTCCCCTTCCTCTTTACAGGGCAATTCTAATCCATTTGATGCTGATACACTTGATGCTTAAAAGTTAAATACAACAATGAGTTATATCCTAATTCTTATTAGTAAGCTTGAAAGTGGGTCAAAGTCCCAACCACCCAAAAGAAATAATTACTTAGCACTCAGTATTAGCTCTCTTGAGGATGTGAATACCTAATTAGTATGTCACCATCTTCATTAATAACCTATCTTTTCTTAACCTGATTGGTGCTAAGTACTGTGCCAAAATTAAAATCAAGTAACATGAGGTTTTTGTCTATAAACAGTTACAATTTAATAGGTACTTTTCATCATTTCAGGATGCTCTCTCTTCAAATACAGATGAGTATAAAGTGTATTAAATATTACACAACATCCTGTGTGATGTGGGCTTTCCTGATAGCTCAGTTGGTAAAGAATCTGCCTGCAAAGCAGGAGACCCTGGTTCGATTCCTGGGTTGGGAAGATCTGCTGGAGAAGGGATAGGCTACCCATTCCAGTATTCTTGGGAAACAGTAATACAGTCTCTATAATAGTTCTAGAAATCAAATGAAATCAATGATAGGAAATGAAATAAAAGAGTTAATGAAATTTATGGGAAAGCTCCTTTTTTTTCTGCCTTTCTTCCGATCTTCAAGATTATTCATAGGTCAGGACTTTCACCTCTTCAGAATGAGACATATGGATACCAAAGCTTTAAGATTCTTCTTATATTCATATTAGGTCTTGGCTTCAGTTTAGCAAGATATCTCTATAACTTAAGTCCACAGCCACAGATTGTTTGGATAGTATTAACATAGATTGTAACATATCTTTCTGTCTTTCTGTTACTTTTAGAACTAAGGAAAAAGTATCTGTAAAAATCTTTCTAAAATAAATTGTAATAAAAAGTAAAAGCTCCTGAAAATATCTGTTGCACAAAATCTGTTTTGCATTTCGCACTAATTTCCATTTTAGGGATTCATTGGTCAGGGGGAGGAATTGCTGTGAATAGACCGAAACCACATAAATATTTTAAAATTTCATACTTAAATTACTCTCTGATATAAAACATTAGTAATGGTATTTTTAAAAATTAATACTAATGCCTTAAGATAATAAATCCAAAATAAACTGAAACCATAATTTGGTTCTGGAAAAACTGATAATGTTATTGTCATACAGTTTTATCTATAAAAGCAGCAGAGATATATGAAGTTTAAATAAATGATATGAAGCAGCAGAGATATATGAAGTTTAAATAAAGCTAAATTTCAATTTCAATTTTGTGGCCAAAATACTTTTTTTATTTTTTACTTTTAAATTTTTTTTTTAAAGTTTTCCCTATTATCAAAATCTGTTCAGTCTCTGGTAACAACTTAATATATTTTAATAGAAGGAAATAGTGCAAAAGCTCTAGAACAAGACTTAATGTCCAGCAAGGCTGAGAATTGTGCCTATTTTTGTTTACCATTGCAACTCTCAGTGCTGACATAGGGCCTGAGGTATGACAGAAATAATTAATATTTATTGAGTGCTTATTCCACACTAGAAGTTGTCTGTGCGTGTTACATGTATTAGTTTGTTTAATCTTCACATCAGTCCTTTGAAGTAGGTGCTACTTTACAGATGAGAAAACTAGTGGACCAGATTAGTGGACTATGTGGCCAGTAAGTAGTAGAGTTAAAATTCAATCTCTGGAAATCTTGCTCCAGACCTTGTCTCTTAATTACTGTTATACCATACTGAGTGTATTAGACAAACTCCAAGTGTTGAATGAATAAACGAGTGAGAGTGAATAAACACACGAATCTACCCTTTTCTGTTTAGTGGTCGTCACCTCAAGGTTTTCAAAAGAAAGTATGTCAGCACAAGACACGCATGTTTAAAGCAAGGTGGCTGTGTATATGTTTGAGAGGGCATGTAGAAAGATGTGCAGTTTGAGTGAATGTAGGTCTTTATGAGTTCTTCAAGATCATTTGTGTGTATATATATATATATTTCCAATATTTATTAAGCTTACAATGAGCTCAATACTGTTTTTTAAGAACTCCTTTCAAATTAATATATATGAGAGACAATAAAAGGAGTAAGTCTTAGCAAAAAGAAAAGAGAAGTGGTCAAATTATTTAGGTCTAAGGTGCAATTAGTATTTGTTGTGCCATAGTAATTGGTCAGTTCCTATGTGCACTGCTAAGTATGTGTTTTGTTAAAATCATTCATTTCCTACAACATCTAGTTTTCTTGTAGAACAAGAAAGACAATTAGAATTGAGTTTGTCTGGGAACCAGTGAAAATTACTCAGCAAATATAAAAAAAATTTGAGAAATTTTGGATGATAGGGTTATAGAAGTTCAAAGGGTGTTGTGAGGTCTACAAGATGGGTGTGGGAATAATACATATTTTTCTTCTTAAATAGCCAAAGTACATAAACTTCTTTAGCAGAACATCTGCTAACTAATCTAAGCAAGAAATTTAACTGTTTAATGTTTAAATAGATATATTATTGCCTAAATTTGGATGAGTATACTTGCTCAGAGTAATTTCAGAATAGACAATTTACCAGTTTATTTAATGCTTTGGTAAAATATGTTAAAAATGTAGAAAAACCCTACCCCTAGTTATTAATTTTCTAGGCTCATTCTTAACATTTCTATTGGTGAAATTGTGTGTGTGAGTCTGTATGTGTTGGTTAATGGATCTTTTCCTGTCACCTTCTTCTCTTTTGTGGAATTCTCTTCTCTGAATTGCCTGACACTAAGTGATATAAATTTCTAAATATAGGCAGAAAAGCTGTTATTTTTTATTTAGCTTTTACTGTGTAATGGAATTTGTGACAAGATTATTTGCTACAATGTTATTTTGTATCTTGATTAGTGTTCTTTGTAAAGGACCCAGAGATATGTGTACAAAAGGTGCCATATGAGCTGTGAATGGAGGGGCAAATGACCTTCATTCAAATACAGCCAAGTGGTCATTACCAAAGTTTTAAGCAATTTGAACTGCCTAACTGGAAGTATGACAGTAGTAATTGTGGATGTCCTTAATGGATAGCTGTACACACTTTGATCAGTGAATACCCTAACTTCACCCTGAAAGAAGCAACTGCAACTAGGTATAAGTTTTGCTTGAATTAAATCCTTTAAAATTGGCATTTTAGAAACTTCTTGGACAACCCTAACCTGCTGAATGTCTTTACACTAAAAATCACATGGTCTGGTGTTGTATATCATAAGTATGTTTGCCTGTGATGCCATAACTTGCTATCAAAACTCTTTTATCTCCTAAATAGAATAAATTGAGCTTAGTGGTGCTGCCAATATTGTAGCTGTTTGAGTCACACAGTGGTATCAACAGCAGAGTATCAACAATGTAAACTTTCTCTAGTAAAGGTTAGCTCTCATTTTTGAAAGCATTACATTTCTAAATGCATATAGAACATAAAAGTTGGCAAAACTATTTAAGATCCCTTGCCAGACAACTCCACAACTCTGTCACCCCTCCCTAACCACAGTACATCTCCCAAATCATTGATTTTCAAAAGCATCTGAACAGTAAAACTTTTTGTTTTCAAACCAAGTCAAGCTTAGAACCCCAAACTAGAAAATGGATAAAAGCAGTGAAAGGATAGCTTTAAGTCTTTAGCATTTGCCAGAAAATCCTTAATTGTGGCATCTGTAAAGCATCTTTTGTTGGGTTGGTGCAGACCCCAGTTCCCACTGAGTCCAATTTGAAAAATCACCAGGCTGTCCACAAGGCTTAGGGCTCTTTAGAGCAGAAACTATTCCTTTAGTTCCTGTACAAAGTCATTGTGTTGTAAGGAATTCAGCAGCTAACTAAAAGCTTCCTCATCTAGAATTTACTTATCCAGCTACCCCAAACATCAAACTTTATGTTAGAAGGTATATGCACTTTGTTCATAGGAACGTCCTGTAAGCTCTCATCTTCTCTTTTCACAAAGATCACATAAGCTTAGTTGTCCACTTTTTCTGTCTGTAAGAGACAGTCTAACACCTGGAGAGAAACAGAAAATATATAAAAATCAGAAAGTGGAACTAAAATTTATCACGGCATTTTAGGATCATTTTAATACAAAATCATATGTCTGCAAGTACATATTCCATTATAGCACATTGTTGCAATATAGATGTCAGTAATAATGATGTTGAGTCATTATGAAGAGGGAGGGAGGGAAGAAGGGAGAAGACTGAAACACACAGAAAGGCTTGACATTTAATAATTTATGATGAAAACCTTCCTGAAGCATATCCTTACTTTTAAAAATAGAATATGTCCACCATTATTTAACCTGTTTTGGCAGATATCTTCTATTTTTTAAAGTATGAATATGCTTCAGGAAGGTTTTCACCACAAATTATTAACTGTCAAGCCTCTGTCTGTGTGTCGGTCTTCTCTCTTCTTCCCTCCCTTCCTCCTCACAGCCTGTAGGATGCAATGAAATGAGCACATTGAGGCTATGAAAGAAAATTTGTGCTCAACCTCTGGCTTTCTAGCCCCATGACCTTAGGCGGTAGTATTACTCAAGCTCTCTTTGTCAGTGTAGTGATGAGGTTTAATGAGATAAGTGATGGACAAATTAGTTAGAACTTAGTAAGTGTTTTCCTTTTATGCTCAACATGGATAAGCTCCGGTTACTTACACTTTATCATCGTCTGAATTTGATCTCGTAAACTCATTGTTCATGCCAGGTTACCTTTAGCTTCAGTTTGGTTTACCTGTTGTTGGTTAGTGAATCACTCAAAAACTCAGTAGCTTACAGCACACTTTATTATTTCTCATGTTTATGTGGGTTGACCGGGTGCATATGGGCAAGTCTTCAAGTACTGTCGGCTGGAGCTGCAGTCATGGCAGGACTCATTCATGTGCTAGAATGGCCAGTACAATCATTCAGATGTCTGGTGTCTTGGTGTGGCTGAAGGGAGGCTGGACTCAGCTGGAACACTAAACAGCTGGGCCTCTCTCTGCCATACTCTTAGGGCCTCTTCCTCTTGGTCTGGCCCCTCCATGTCGTCTCTTCAACAAAGTGGCAGACGTCTTACATTCAGCATCAGGCCCCTGAAAGTGTAAAATCTTATGAGTAGAACTAGCTTGGTGCTTCTTGATGCATTCTGTTGGGGACAGGAAATCAGAGTGTAACTCAACTCACTGTGGGGAGGAATTAAATAAAAGCTGGCAAGTGTGGTTCCCTGAAGGCCATTTTGGAAACTAGCTACCACAGTATTGTTTTCCTAATTCTTCATCCCTAACCCAAGTAGTGATGTACTTCAGCAGTATAGGAGAGCCCTTTTTATAATGCTGCGTTAATTTGGAAGCAAAGAATCCTGGCAGTTTTATATGTATCCACATATGAGATGATACGTTTGGTCTACTTTTAAGACTATTTTAATATTGATGAATAGAGCAGCCCATTAAGAATACACTTGAATCAAATGCAGTATATTTTATATAGGATTTGCTTTAAAAAAAAAAAAAAGCCTACCAATTTGGTGTTACTACCAAATCATACCAAAACACTGATGAACTTAGTTTTAAGCCATGGTTTTTTTAAAATTCACTTTTTCACCTCATTTTCATAAGTAGAGCTCCACACTAAAAGTGGCTGGAGAAAAAATAATGGGAAACATTTTGCAGTTAAACTCCAAGACAAAAATGTGTAGGGTATAGGAGCACAGAAGATTGATTACCATTAGTCTTCTCAGTTATTTATTTTGTCCAGATTATTCAGGTAGTTTTTGATGTACAAAAAGTATACATAAGCCTTTAGTCTTTCCACAAACTTATAAGGCTCAGTATTTCTGAGTGAGGGACCTCTGAGAATGAGATCCACTCTCTTTCTTGAAAATGCGGACATGCTCTAACTTCGGCATACAATATCAAGGGTTTACAGATAGTCAGATGCATCCATGGATTCCAAGTTAAGAATCCCATGTTGTGGAGGTCATCAAATCACTAATGACAGGAAAAAACATATGTTTCTCTTGATATTTTATCTCCCAAGGCAGGACTTCACTAATGGTTTAAAAAGAAAAGTGCCTCTTTCAACCATCTAGACGATGGCTATTGCTTTGACTCTGTCAAGATGATTCCGCCTATTTCATTTAACCATCCTACTGGAGGTGAGAATTAGGGTAAAGGTTGAGGCCAAAAATCAAAACAGCAACAACCAAAAACAAAGTTCAAGCATTGTGTTTTAATTCACCTCTGCTTTTGAGCGTTTAGAGACTTCCTTAGGGCTTATGGAAGGAGCAGGGACTTGGGTTTCAATACTGGATTTGAGGTACAGCTCAGACAAGTACGGTGACCTTAGGCAAGCCGTTTAAGCCCTCACTGTCTCTTCTTTCCTGCCTGCCTGTGCGCGTGTGTGTCTGTCTGTGTGTCTCTCTGCCACTCTCTCTGGCTTTTGCACTCACTCATCTGTCTCTTTCACTCTTTCTTATCTCCTACTTTCTGTCTCTCCGGCTCCCACGCTTGTTCTCTTTTAGTCTTTCTCTATGTCTTTCTCCCACTGTCTATCTCTCTTTATGTATCTACATATGTAGGTACATGTACATCTGACATAAGAGTATTTCTGTGTACCTCACAGAGAGCTGGCAACAAAGAAGGTGATTCAAATGCTTTTGAAGTGTTCCATAACTTTTACAGTGCAAACTTATATAAATGGCTGTTCTTGTTTTATGAAATTTGTTATTGAAAAATAACCGGATTGTAGTGGAAAACCACAGAACTCGGAGTCAGGAGCCTTAGGTTCTGGTCTTTGCTCTTTCACTCACTTCCTGTGTGGTCCGAGACCAGGCTGGAAGCCTCCTGGAGTCTGTGTTTCTTCGGGTATGGCAAACAAGGGTTACGCTAGGTGATCCGGAGGACCCTTTTCAAGCTCTGTTTTTCTGTTTTTATCTATAATCTTGTGGAGTGGGGAGAGGTGAGGTTTTCCTTACTTTGGTCATATTATGATGCAATTCTTAGGTGCTTTGATGCCAAGAGATTATATATGCCAGATTAATGTCATAGGTAAATCCCCTCTGACTCTGCAGTTTGGTCTCATGGGACAGTTACCTGAGAGGACTAGGCACATCCCATTGTTTATTTTTTCACAGTCGTCAAAATGACAGCTTTTAAAAGCATTTGCAGATTACATTCCTCTGGGGCAAACTTTCCTGATGTTTCTACTCCCTTGTAATTGTGGAAGGAGGACTTCTTTAGTTGTCTAATCTATTTGATATATTGAATTCACCAAAAACAGAGGGGGTCTTTGTTCCAGTACTTTGGCAGACTGGCTCTCGCCATTTTGTAACCTTTAATGCTTTTATGCTGTTAAGTTGGAAGCTTTCTGTGTTCTTATTGCTGGGTTGGTGTTGTCTGGGACGTGTGTATCTGTACCAAAAGGGAACTGGGCTCCCGTAATCGTGGCAGTGTTTACTTCTTCCCATCAGTGTATCTGCTCTCTTTTCTGAAGTAATCACTATAATTACACTGCAATGAGTTGTGTTCTATTGTGTCATCCGGCCTATCTGCTAAACATCACTGTGTTTTTCTTATCTGAGTGCTCTCAAATGGGGAAAGTGAGATGTGTTGGCAAGCCACCTTCAATCAAATTAATGTGGATTCAATGTATTGTCAACAGAGATGGTGGTGGTCCCTATTATTGCATTTCAATAGAGTCGTACATAAGCTGCCTTTATGTTTAAAATGAAACGTTTATTTGGCTGAGAGTTACGTATATATGCTAATCCTTAAGAACAGTAATATTTATTTTCTTACTATTTTCATTTTAATGTCATTTCATTGGAACATGCTATAGCTATATTTTCGTAAAAAAAAAAAGGAAGTAAAGTCTTCAGATTTATCACTTTTGGACTTTTATCACTAAAAGTTTGGACATACTAGGAGGAGTATGACTGTTGATTTGAAAAGTAAAATGTTGGTTATCAACCCCTAATTTCTTTTTGGCCTATTATCTCAGTGAATATTTTCAATGAAATGCACAAACTCCCAAACATTTATAATTTAGAGCCTCTCTTATGAGAGTTTAATAACATGGCTACAATAATGTGTGCTTCTAAAATACACATTACGACATTTAAGTGAATTTAGTTTTAGTTAACAAAAAGGAGATACAGTAGAGCAAGGGCATTTCTTTTTTATAAAATAGAGAGCATTTTTATTTATTCATTCATTTATATTTATCTAGTTATTTGTTGTAGCATATGGGATCTAGTTCCCGAATCAGGGATTGAATCCAGGCCCCCTGCATTGGGAGAATGAAGTCTTAGCCACTGGGCCAGCAGGGAATTCCTGATATTTCTTTATATGGTACCCTATATTGAGTTAGTCCATAATACTGTTGAAGATTTTTGAGCAGATTCATTCAACTTATATTGACTTGATTTGACAGAACAGTAAAAATTCAATAACCAGAAAAAGAAACTTTTCCAAAAGTCATATATTACAAATTACATATGTATTTTAATATTCTTAGGAACAGAAGTGATGAAAATAATTTTCATCCTTAGTTTCTACTAGAAATTGCTACATGACAGTGATCAATTTAAATATGCAAATACAAGCTGTATTCTGGATTTACCAACGCTTTATCCTTACAGTTGGAAGACTGTATCATCACCTCACATGTATAAGGAACTTTTGTCTCTCACTTTACAGAAATTGGAGAATGACTGACTTGGACTCAAATTTCTATTGAGTCCGGGTCCCATCCATGTGTCTTTTAGTCATATCTAGTTCTAACTCTGGAGAAGGCAATGGCATCCCACTCCAGTGTTCTTGCCTGGAGAATCCCAGGGATAGGGAGCCTGGTGGGCCACTGTCTCTGGGGTCGCACAGAGTCGGACACGACTGAAGCGACTTAGCAGCAGCAGCAGCAGTTCTAACTCAGATTTCTTATTCCATACCAACAATGCCTTTATTTTTTTTTAAATTGGAGGCTAATTACTGTATAATACTATGGTGGTTTTTGCCATACATTAACATGAATCAGCCATGTGTTCCCCATCCTGAACCCCCCTCCCACCTCCCTCCCAATCCCATTCCTCAGGGTCATCCCAGTGCACCAGCCCCGAGCTCCCTGTCTCATGCATCAAACCTGGACTGGTGATCTGTTTCACATATGATAATATACATGTTTCAATGTTATTCTCTCAAATCATCCCACCCTCGCCTTCTCCCACAGAGTCCAACAGCCTGTTCTTTATGCCTGTGTCTCTTTTGCCGTCTCGCATATAGGGTCATCATTACCATCTTTCTAAATTCCATATATATGTGTTAATATACTGTGTTGGTGTTTTTCTTTCTAATTTACTTCACTCTGTATAATAGGCTCCAGTTTCATCCACCTCATTAGAACTGATTCAAATGCATTCTTTTTAATGGCTGAGTAATACTCCATTGTGTATATGTACCACAGCTTTCTTATCCGTTCATCTGCTGATGGACATCTAGGTTGCTTCCATGTCCTGGCTGTTGTAAACAGTGCTGTGATGAACATTGGGGTACACATGTCTCTTTCAGTTCTGGTTTCCTCAGTGTGTATGCCCAGCAGTGGGATTGCTGGGTCATAAGGCAGTTCTATTTCCAGTTTTTTAAGGAATCTCCATACTGGCTGTCCTAGTTTGCATTCCCATCAACAGTGTAAGAGGGTTCCCTTTTCTCCACACCCTCTCCAGCATTTATTGCTTGTAGACTTTTTGATAACAGCCATTCTGACCTGTGTGAGATGGTACCTCATTGTGGTTTTGATTTGCATTTCTCTGATAATGAGTGATGTTGAGCATCCCAACAATGCCTTTAGTATGAGCAAGCATAATCCTTTTTGTCAGGTTCGTACCATTTTGTAGACTCACCTGCAACTATAACCATTGCACTTAAAAATGCTGTGAGAAGGTATTTCTGACATACCAAATGGATCTTTGGAAGGCAAAACCATTCTTAACTTTTAGACTGCTGACATCACTGTAGTATAGTATTTTCATTTTCTTTTTGAAAGAATACCTAAAGGTAATTATAAAATGCAGAAATGTCTCATTACATTTCTAAATGAAATATATTTGCATGAAGAAAAATACAATGTAACTACAAACACTTCCCTTCGAAGTAATGGTCAGCTTTTCCCTAGAAGTTACTATGGAGTCACTCCAAAAGATTAGATTCACATTATCTCTTAGCTTTTTTAAGAACATAGGAAATGGAGAAAATTATCCTATAAAGATTTTAAAACAATTTCTCTCTCTGAAGCCAAGGTTATATAATTGAGTTTTGTATCTCAGGACCTTTTTATAGTGGATCACCAAAGATAAGGGCAGTAGCCTGGCTAGAAGATTAACTAATGATTAAACAATGACTGTGTTAATGATTATACTAATATAAACATTTAGTGTTGCTGACAATTTACATTCAATTTCAAAGTCTATTATACTGTATATAGTGACCAGTATTGTAGTAATAGATTGGTTTGTTGATTATTTACTTCTTTGTATAGTTAGGTATAGCTATTCTTTCTGAGTCTGAGTTATTCTCAGTTGTTAATTTGCTTGTAGAACCTTTACTCAAGCTTCATTATTTCAAATAGGTTCATCAAGGGAAACTAGTTAAGAAATAGTTAATAGTCTTCTTCTAAGTTTAACCAGCTTTACATTGGGAGCCATTGTTTCTCAAGCAGGAACACGTGCCATTTCCTAGGAAGGTAATGACTTGGGCAACAAGGACTTGCTCCCACACTGTCTGGGATGTGAGGAAGTAAGAATAAGGTAGGGGGTGCAACAGCTCAGTGTCAAGAATCCCAGGGTGCCTCTGCTCACCATGGTTAAGCCTCGTATCAGCATCACTTGGGGGTGAGAATGTGTGAGGAGAGGTATGGAATCCTCCCCAGGAGATATAAGACTGAATTCTCTTCTCCCTGTGCCATTTGCTGTGTTACTGCCGGCAGCTCCCTTCACCTGGCCTATCCCGACACTCGGATGTATCTGTATATTGTTTGCATATTTTCCTTGGCATGCTGCTGCCTAGTGTACAAAACGGAGGATGTTTTTCCTATTCTGCTCAGATGTAGAGTGTTCTTGGTTGAATGCTAGGATCCTTCCCAAATGGGAAACCAGACTCATTTCCTACCATTCTTATACCACATTCCTCATGATCTAGGCACACTTCTCTTCTTTCCCTGAACATATACCATATCTTTTCATACCAGCAAAGCCTTCACATGGAGTATTCCATCTATATGGAATACAATCCCACTTTTCCATCCTACATGATTCAGATTTATTTATTCATCTGATATACAATGAAGCAGGACCCACCCACCATGGGTCAAGAACTCTGTTAGATGTTGGTGATCTAAAGATGAATTACATTCAGTACTTGCCTCTGAGAACTTAGAGTTCTAGGAGATCTGTAATCGGGCCTTCCCAGGTGGCTCAATTGTGAAGAATCCGCGTGCCAATGCAGGAGACTAAGGAGACATGGGTTCATTCCCTGGGTTGGGAAGATCCTTTGGAGGAGGAAATAGCAACCCATTCCAATATTCTTTCCTGAAAAATGCCATGGATAGAGGAGCCTTGGTGATTGCAGTCCTTGGGGTCACAAAGAACTGGACACGACTGAGCATGCAATGCTACACAGATATATAACCTACTCTATTAACTGTTATTAGGTATTCCTTCATCTGAGTATCCACGCTGTTCTATAGGTTGTAGGTGTCTTAGATAAGGTGTACATACAGTCTTCTACTTTCCCATTTTTTCAGTTCCTAAAATTAGTTTCTTAGCATAACATTTGAGAGAGAAAGAAGGCCTTTAGGGGTAATCTAAGCCAGCTCCCTTTGTAGATGAGGAGGCAAACGATCAAGTGCTAAGTGAACACAACTAATTATTAGAGCTGAGACTAATTACCCAGATTTCTTCCTAAGTCTGGCATTGCTGTCACTGTCCCACAGGGTTTATACATATTTCTGGAAGCTTTTAGGAAGCAGTCATTAACTCTGTTGGATCACTAGGGTGCCAGTCGTTAGCATCATCCTAGGCTAACAGTGTGTGAAACTATACCACAATGGCTGGAGAGTAAATGTACTTAGAGAAGATAACTCTCAAAGGGTGGTTTACATGCTGGTCATCAAGACTCTGCCATCCCCAAGTGACCTAGGCCAGAATAGTCTATAGTGACAGAGAAAGAATATTTCATTCACCTAAAATGATAGCTGAACCAATCTATCAGATTAGGTTGGTATATGATTATACCATAACAGATTAATAATGCAGTTTTGACAGATAAGTGTTATTACTGAAATGCATCATAATGTATAAACATAAATTCTGTCAGATATCTTTGGAGCCTAATGGTCTAAAGAACATAGACTCTATAAACACAAGGGCCTCACAATTATTTGCTTCCCTGGTAGCTCAGAGTTTAAAGCAGTCTGCCTGCAATGCTGGAGACCTGGGTTTGATCCCTGGGTTGGGAAGATTCCCCTGGAAAAGGAAATGGCAACCCATTCCAGTATTCTTGCCTGGAGAATCCCATGGACCGAGGAGCCTGGTGGGCTACAGTCCACGGGGTTGCAAAGAGTCGGACATGACTGAGCGACTTCACTTTCACTTTCATACTTATTTACTACATTTTAATCTAGTAAAAACAATGCATAAGCTCATCCCCAGGGACGGCAGAGCCTGGTGGGCTGCTGTCTATGGGGTCGCACAGAGTTGGACACGACTGAAGCGACTTAGCAGCAGCAGCAGTAATCATTACCAAGAGTCATATAGTTCTAAGGATGTTTGTATCCACTGAAACCAATTTATTTTTTTGGATACCACCCTTAATATTTGCTGCCATTGCCATCCTATTTTCCTTTTCCTCATTAGATTTCCAACTCGTTGGGAGGACTATCTTGAAAATGATGATTATGTTCCAGTATGTGGATTTTTCATTTTCTAGGAAGGTGTAAGGCAGCCAGGGTTGTCTAACGGAAATCTCCCTACAGTGGTGGAAGTGTCTGGGTTCTAATCCTGGCTATGCTGCTCCTGAGATGCAAGAACTCTGAGCCTCAGCCCCCTCTGCTGTAAGATGAAGGGACTGAACTAATGGCCTACAGAGACCGTTCAAGCTGTATGATTCATGGATAAGAAGTTGGAGGTTTGGGGCTGTTGATTTTTCCATTGTTTTATGAGATTCTCCTCTAGGCATCCCTGACTCTGAAATCAGTCAAATACAAAAGTCAGAATGATGACATTACTGTAGATATTCTCTGTAAATAGCTTTAAACTGCACAATCCTAACTTTTCAAAATGAAGTTTGAGGGAAATCCACTGCCAGAGAGCACTTAATTAACATGCACGGTGTCAGCAACCACAGCAGCCTGCCGCCACCATTATTAACATATACTGCAGTCCGTGAACGTCATTGGCAAGGGCTCCAAGTTTCGGGAAGCCCTCTGGGTAAAGCCCTGCTTCGCAGGTTTAATGTGAAGAGTTGGTGTCATCCTAATCAGCTGCCTCTGACAGAGTAAACATGGTTCCGTCTGTGCTGTCCCTCCCTGACTGACTGTGGGTTTCCGGCCCACTGAGCACTTGATGCCAGTCTGTTAAGGGACAAGGAAGAGACTCTTTGGGGATCCTTGGTATTTATCACTATTTAGGAGACTTGAGGTTCACAGCACTGATAGGTACCAGTTTTATTCTAAATATTTAACATTTGCTCAAGTACATGTTGAGGAATTTTCTCTTGGCCCTTCATCTTTAGTATAAGAGGACACTCCCTTTCTGCTTTAGTATATTTGTTAACCTTATCTTTTGTATAATTAAATATAGTTCAAAGACCTGGCATTAGAATCAAAACAGCTGGATTTTTTTTTTTTTTCCAAAGTCAGCACGTCTTGATTTACTAATGAACTCCAGAATGGAAGGAAAGGAGGTGTTCTTCACATAAGAAACTCCCGTTTCCAGAGAAATGAATTAAATTGCTTTTTAAGTAAAGACCTTAAAAAGTATAAAACGTACTTAAAGTCAGTTGTTACAATTATGTTTCCTAGCAGAAAAAAAAATGTATAAATAAAAACAATTGACATCTAAATGTAGAAATATATGTGTAGACACACACATAAGTACACATATACACTCACACATGTGTATATATGTGTGTGTGTGTTTGTATACATATATATGGGAAGTATGGTGGCAGGAGGTGGCAGGTGGTAGAAGGTGTGCTGGAGAAAGAAAGTGATGAATAATTAGTGGAGATTTTCATGAAATTGATCAGGAATAGACTTGGCAACCCACTCCAGTACTCTTGCCTGGCAAATCCCATGGATGGAGGAGCCTGTGGGCTGCAGTCCATGGGGTTGCTAGGAGTCGGACACGACTGAGCAACTTCACTTTCACTTTTCACTTTCATGCATTGGAGAAGGAAATGGCAACCCACTCCAGTGTTCTTGCCTGGAGAATCCCAGGGATGGGGGAGCCTGGTGGGCTGCCATCTATGGGGTCGCACAGAGTCGGACACGACTGAAGCGACTTAGCAGCAGCAGCAGCAGCAGCAGACTGTATCTTCTAATTCTTGCATTCTTGTGACATAGCCATGAAAGTGTTCTGTAGTTCAGTCTTGTGAAATTTTCCAGTTCAGTATTTTCTATATCTATTGATTAAGCATATTAATTTTTACATAATTGAAAAGTTTACTATTTTATAATGATGTGCTGATTGTACAACAGGTGGAAATTTTCTCCAAAAGCTTCTTATTTTAAAAGTGAATGTAGTTTCAGGTGAACAGTGAAGGGGTTTAGCCATACATATGTTTGTTGATCAGCTATACCCCAATACAAAATAAAAAGTTGGAAAAAAAAAAAAAGGTAGGTTTTCCAGTCACACACACACCCACAAATGAATGTAAAGGTATGAGATTTAGAACAGACAATTTTTACTGGTGGAAAAGTAACTGATTTTCTACTTAAAACTAATGTCTTTTGCATTTTTTGTGCTGCTGCTGCTGTTCATGGTATAACTGTTTCCTATTAGTTTTCAATGTATCTGTGCTCACTCCCCACTGAAGAAAGTAATGGAACTTTCAGGACTGTCTTGAAAATATACTGATACACTGAAACATACTTCATTAAGGGAAAGGTATCTGAGGAGCCATATCCATGATCTGAGTGGATCATTGGCTTCACAGCACTACAGGAAATATTAATTGTGACAACTGAGTCTGAATCTTTTTCTTTGTAAATATCTAAGGGAGTATGAATATGTTTGCCATGTGTAACCTATACCACCTATACTGACTTATTGCCTTTAAAGTAATCTGCACAACAGAGCCTGTAATTATTGATTGCAACATATGTATCAGGGAAGTAGTCTTGCTGAAAATTTAAAAATTTTCCCTGGGACCTGTCAAGGATAACATTGAAATGATTAAATAAAAGTGTTTTTTTAAGCATGAAAAATTTTAAGTGTAGAAAAAAGTTTTGAAAGCTAAGCCAGTTATAAGAAATGATGCAAAATCATATTTTCAGGATATAAAGCAATTTCTAGTTAGTCCCTATGATTTTTTTTCAGGTTAAGAGCATTGAAAAATAAAATAAATGCATTGTATCTTTAACCTTGAATGTGATTATTATTTCTTTTTGTGACATAAATTCTGTTTGGCTATTTTCAGTAACAAGCAAAAAACATTAATTTTAAACAAGGATCCATAAAAATTCTATACTTATTGGGATCTGTAAAAAATCAGTTTTGCTTACTGGAGGGGTATAACGCTGTTTAATATACTTTTCTCTTTGCCATTAAATTAGATTTTTTTTTTAGGGGAGAAAAACTCATAAAGGAAACAGCCTTGGAGATGTAATATGCTCTAGCACATTTAAATAATTAGACTTCTGTCTCATTGAAATGTATGTGCTCTACGTTTGATAGTGATAAAAGCATGAATATTAGTATGATTAGGAAATTACAGCATGTCACAGCATAATTGATTGATTGATAACTGAATGAAAACTAACCATAAAGCACGTGAAAATAAATGTGTGTTCTGTAGTTACTCAAGCAGAATTTTTGCATCTACCCAGTTGCAAGATTAGTAACTAAAATGCTCATCTTACAAGCAAAATGGAATTGATATTTTTTTGCTTTTGCTTGTGTCTGTGTATGCTTTAATTATAATACTGGCAGCGGAAAGAGTAAGAGGATTCTAAGTGCTTAATGTTCAATTCGATATTTAATTGTTCCTCAAGACCTGTCAAATGGACACCACATTCCTAATTGACTCTATGAGCAATTAGTATTTTGGAATTTACCTTTCAGAGGCTCAAGTTTTAAATGCAAAGCCCCACTAACACGAGAGTTAATACACTCTTGTCTCTGGAGAACTGAATTTTCCATTTAAATTACCACTAATTTTTAAAAAGCATTTTGTCGTCTTTTTGTGCTTTTGTTTTTACTTTCTTATTCTCTGTCTTGATCTTTTAAAGATTGCTGCTCACACAAGTCTTCAGCGACACTCACTAACATAGAAGGTTTGGAGAAGCGAGGCCACTGCAGGATTCCCTGTTCAAAGCTGAACCAATATTCACCATTGACATATCCATTCATCTGTGCAGGGTCATTGGAAATCCTCTCTCTCTAGTTTTTCCTTCCCTTCAGGGAGCAATGCTTAAAAGAGCAAACCCCTGGTGTGAAGAGATAGGAGAATTCTCAGCACGCCAATGGTGCCAGGAATCGAATTAAAGTTGTCCATTTGCAGATGACTGTCTGTTGGAGCTCTCAGCGCACAGAGGCACTGTGCTTCCTGTTGATGCTTTGTTTACTTGAAATTCTGTCAGTGCCACTTCAATTTAATTTTTTTAATGGCAAAAGTCATATCATGCCAAAAATATGCCAGGAGGGTGAAAACACTATGATATGTGTTGCTCTGTAGAATTATATAGCATTTTATTGGATTCCCAAGGCTTGCTCAAGGAAAAATAAAAATTTTAAAGCTTTGCAAGAAAAGATTGTTGTGGCCACAAAAAAAAAAAAAAGTTAAAAAATTACTGAATTCACTTCTTTTTTAAGGAGTTCAAAACTTGTCTTGTATTCTACAATTATTGACATTCCCAGATCTCTTTTGGCATAAATCACGTTTTGATATGACTGAGCCTACAATTTTGTCTGTTTTCACATGCATTATCTCTTCTAAGTGGGAGGCACTAAGAAGACAGGAGTTGCCATTAAATCTTTAGATGCCAGAAGTCAGCACTGGAGATTGTTTTCTCCAGTTTGATTTCTTTTGTTATCGTAAGAGACGTTACTGTGGTTTAATTTATTGGACAAAGTTAAAAAACTGTCAGATTTGTTGAGGTAAGATTTTTAAACCCCAGGAAGAATATAACCTGTTTAGGAGATGAAATTTCAGAATACACGGTTTCTTTCCAAGTCCCAGAAAACCAAAAAGCATGTTGCAAATAATTGTCGGATTTAAGTTTGCAATTGCTACGAGTTGATTATGTTTCTTCTTTCACTTTAATTTCTCTCTGTTTTATTTTGCAAATAGTGAAAAGTGCCTGGCATAAAGTAGGCCCTCAATAATAGTTATTATTAGAATGAATAAAGGATGTTTATTATTTTATTTTATAATTAAGAATTCTTTATTTTGCTTTATTTTTCATAGCACCTAAATTTAAAAAAATATCTGTTCTATGGTTTACTTCGCAGATTCTATTTAATGTTTATTTTCTCCTAGAAGCAAGTTTTACCTGTTTTCCTAGGATTGCATTTGGAACAATGTGGGAATTACATTTACCCTAAACATCTATACCTACTTAAGTGTCTGCTGGATGCAAGTTATGCAGTAGCTTGTTTGTTCCAGTGGCTTCATTATAATATCACGGAAAGCAGGCATATGTAGTTTGAAACGCAGTGTTGCAGCAAACAGTTTAATCTAAGTAAGTGACCTTACACAGAAGAGAAAATGTACAATAACAGCCAAGCTTGTAAAAAAGCAAGCTGTACTCTAAAGCAACCCAGAACTGATTCTAACATATCGACCACTGTGAAGAGACTATGTTGTCATTATGAGAGCAAGCTACTGTTTTCATAAGTACCTATTACTCCTTTTAGATCCACCGAAAAACACTTGTAGTATGACTCTTCTCAAAAACGGCAGTCACCCCCCACACACAGAAGTCCTCTGCTCCTCCTACTCAGTGCGTTGATTTATTATTTTAAACTATGCTAAGTTGCAATCCCCACCGATGCAATTCCTGATGGAATAGGCCATTCCTTTCTTTCGTGATCTAAATGTTTCTTAGAAATGTCATATCTGGTTATCCTCAATATAAAAATCACCCATGAAAGTTACCACAGTGAAACCTTACATCTTAAATATCAGTCTGTGCCCCCTAGCCATTAGTTATCAAATATCATTTAGACTAGTCATGACATAAACTCTGTTAATAGCTTTACAAATAGATTGCAAATGATATGAATTTAGCTAGAAGAAACTTAAAATCATGTTTATAATGCTTATTTCTGAAATTTGGTTACTCATACAAAGTGTTTAAACAGATATTTAAACATTTGGATTAAGTATTTTGTGGTGATCTTTTTGCATGAATCATATTCAGTAGCACCCATAATATATTCTAATGGAGTCTTGTTTTATCTGTTAGGTTTCATGAAGGCTGCATTAATGAATATCATAATTATCTATTGTATTTGATATTAGCCACACACATCATAGGTATTAATAAGAAATATCTGTTATCCTGATTTTATAAAAGAGTAACAAATACTATTTAGGTAAATAGTGTCTTCTCTGTGTGTCATAAGAATCTAGTAATGCAAGTTTTATCACTAATTTGACATTTTCTTTTTTTTTTAATTGGATATGTACTCTGTACAAGTATAGTGAAAGGTGGTGGGTACATAAGATGGATAAGACAGTCTGAGCCTGGGGAAAGAAAATAACACATAAACAATTTCCGTGTAAGAGATTAAGTACCATAATTAGCTGAATGATTCTTTAAATTCTAGAAATTTTTTGTAGATGATTTAAACACTTTCTGGTTAAGTTCCCAAAATACTTTCTTGCATGATTATGTGTAACTGGTAATCAGACATCATTCTAATCAATGAATGCTATTGCAGTATAGCATTCATACTCACTTATCGAAAATAATTTTGTTGGAGATGTGTGCTATAACACTGATGTGCACTATAACACACACATATGATCAGTACTGGAAACAGAAAAAAAGATAACTTCAAGGACGTCATGGTTAATGAAAAAGCCAGAAAGACACAGTGCAGCTGGCCTAGGATGGGAAGGATGCCATGGAGCAGCGAAGGGCATTACAGGCAAAGAGAGCAGCATGTACAAGGATACGAGGTATGACGGGGACTGAGATGTTTCCTCAGAGTTGGTAGTATGTATCAATATAAGATATTCTCAATAACACAGGATCCAGAAATACACAGAACATTTCAAAACAAATATTAATATATTCAAAAGAAGATGAAAAATGACTTTAATGGAGGTCATTGCCATATGATTATAGATAATGGTCATTTTGTATTTATTTTTCTGTGTTTGCCATATTTTTAAGTAATAAGCTTCTGTTTCAAAATCAGGGAAACAAGCTTTTTTTAATGTAAGCCCCAAATATATACCTGCTGTGCTGTGCTGTGCTTAGTTACTCGGTCATATTAAACTCTTTGCTACCCATACATACATATAAAATAAGAAGAGCACATCAAGTCTAAAAGACACCCCTAAAAAGGGACAAGGCTGACCTCAAAGAACAGCATGGGAATGAAGAAGAAATAGATATTAGTGTTTCGGAAATGAATTGTGAAAACTTTGTCATTGATTGAATGTAGGACAAGAGAAGAGCTAGAATACCTGGAGACTGAGCAGTGAATTTTCTTTGCGTGTGTTGAAAAACTAACTCTAGCTGTCAGGAAAAATTATTTTTTGATAAAAGTAATACAGTAAGTTACTGGCAGGTCCAGAAAATGAAAATCCCCTAATCATAAATGAGTAGAAGGGTTAGAGGATGTATCATGTTATGCTTCTGAAATCTACTTACCTGTAATTTCCCTTCAGTATTTCTCTTTAGTTCTGGCCCCTGGGACACCAAAGAACTCCTCTGGAAGTGACAGTTCCTGGACAGTAACATCATGTACTAGTTAGTTGCTTTTCTGCTATTATGTCATTTAATTCTCAAACTTCAATGAAATTATTATTACCACCAAATTCAAAGGTGAGAATATTGAGACTTAGGAAAGCTAAGTAGTTTGCCTAAGGCCCCAAGACTAGAAACTAGAAATGTAAGGATTCAAATCTGGGACAATTCAAATATATGCCCAAATTCAAATCCACCATGGTTAGGCTATAACAATACTGATATCTCAACAGAGTTGATTATTAAAGGTCCTTATTATGGTAAATGATGATCTTTCAAAGATAGTTCTTGGTAAGAAGAGATATTATGAACAGTAAGAAAAAAGATTTTGATACAATATGTATAATAAAGGCTGGATTCCTGTTTTGTTTTCTGAGCATGTGTTATTTCAAATGCAAGTATTATCAGGTCAGTTCAGTTGCTCAGTCGTGTCCAACTCTTTGCGACCCCATGAACTGCAGCATGCCAGGCATTATAGCCTATAGCAAATTCTACATTATTAAGTTTCTTCCAAGAGAACTTGTACTGTTTTCTTCATTCAGTAGGATACATAGGAATTGGTAGATTCTCTGGAGAAGGAAATGGCAACCCACTCCAGTACTCTTGCCTGGAAAATCCCATGGATGGAGGAGCGTAGTAGGCTACAGTCCATGGGGTTGCAAAGAGCTGGACACGACTGAGCGACTTCACTTCACTTCACTTCACCTAAAGTTACTCTTTTTTCTTTTAAATGGGTAGAAGTTAATGAGAGGTCCAGAAAGTACGCAGAGGGCTAGAATCATACTTCTTGATTATATACTTCCTCTCAGAGGTGAGTACCATGACAATGGATATGGACAAGCCCTAGTTTGGAGACTAAGATGGACTTGTTCAAGAGCTCTGAATGGTGAACCTAGAAGGGAGATTTTTATGTATGGGGAAATAGCTTGCTCAATGTTGGCCTAGAAGGCAGTATCAAAGCCAGTGTGTGGAAAATATAGATTTTAGTAAAAAGACGTGGAGTAACAAACTGTTACAATAAGAATATTATTACACTTAAGTTCTGGCTCCAATTCTGTCAATTATTAGCTATGTAGTAGTAACTTATTTTATACATTATGTCAATTGGCGTTTATAGCAACTGTGTGAGGTTGACTAGTGAGGCCTCTCAAGTTCTGAGACTGGTCTTCAGACTAAGATTATTGTGATAATGACTAGTAAATGATAATTTACTAGTACTAAAAAAAATTTCTTTTGGCTCCTTATATAGTATTTCCTATTGAAAAGGGTAAAAGAAAACATAATGTTTGTTTTAATTTGTGAGAGCACTGAGTTATTAATACAAGTCACTGCAACCGTCTGTTGACCCAGGCAGGAAGGGTGCTGTGTTTTAGAAAGTCCAGTCTTGCCCTCTTCTAATACTCTCCTTTATCCCACACGAGAAATCCAAGGGGCCATAAGGATTTGCCCACTTGGAACCTGTGCCCTTCTTTGAGACCATGTCCCCAGCACCTGAAATTCCCTGACTCTACTTCCTGAGCCCATGTGGGGCTCTTATCCAGGTCTGTCTTTGGTGTGTGCACTTCTAGACCCAAGAGGAGGATAGGAGGCAGCTGGGTGGAGAGGGGATGGCAGGGAATGAGTGGAACATCATCTATAGAATCTATATTAAGCCTCTTGATGATAAGGAACGAGAGGGAAAGAGCCATCGGTCAGCCTCGCATTCTGAAAGAGATCTTATGATCCAGGGGACAGAAAATTCTAAATTTTAACTTAGCCTTCCTTCTTACTGTTTATAAAGATGAAATTTTCAAGGTAGAAACAGAAAAAAAAAAACATTTTAACATTTTTGTTCTATAATTTTCAAAATAATTTATGGCTTTATACCTTAAGTATTTAGACATGTGGTATGTGTTAGAGCCTGCATGAAATCTTTCTATACAGGTACAGATATAGAGACATATATAGATATATATCTGTATTAGACATATAGCTATGAACAAGACAAGATCCCTGTCCTATTCTAATGATATGGATACCTGATGTCAGAGATTAGTCTAGTAGATGATACAGATGAAATAGAAAAATAAAAGGCATGTGAAAATGCAGTATAACTACAGGCTGATATGGAAAATAGTAGAGAGGAAGGGAAGGCAGTGTTGTGTGGGAAGTCTTCCTAGATGAAGTAGTATCATTTGGCGTACTGGCCAAAGTTTGCTGAACCCTTGGTCTAGGGTTTTCCACATATTCTTTAAAATATCTTGTGTCTTTTTCTTTGCTCCATAAACTGCTGTTCATCTTTATTAAGATATTTAACAGTGAGGATAATTCTCACATGCTTGCCACGTCAGTTTCTCACCACGCATGTCTTTCTCACCACTCATTTCCTCCATGACCCACTGACCATGGCTTCTGACCCCGCCACTCTCTCACAGATCATCTCTAGCCCCCTAATTGCCTATGCTCTCTCCTATTGTACTTGACTTCTCTGATGCCTGTGCTATAATTATTCTATTCTTCCTTACTTGTCTTTTACAATAGCATAGTCTCTCCCTCTGTGATTCTCTTTCTCTTCTACAAATGCCTCCCCCCAATTGCCTACTCCTTAAATGCTGATTCAACTCAAGAGTTCCATTCTCATCTCATTCTATACAGTTCCGTTTCTGCTGTGCCTTCCATGGCCATAACTTCAGTGATTGCCATTTGCTCATGATTCCTCCATACCCTTATAGATCTTTGACTTCTATCAAAAGGTGGGAACTTCTAGGGGCCACCTCATTGGTTATATAAACTAAAAACCATGGAGTTCTCCAAGGAGAGCCAAAGTGCAACAATTTTGTGTCACATGATCCAGATTGCAATTCTGGCTCAGGGGTGGCCTTGGGAAAGTTCCTTAGAGTCAGGCAACCTGTTTCATCATATATAAAAGGGAATTAATCCCTCACTAGGCGTCTGAAGGATTAAGTGTAATATCCACCACAATCTATTAACTAGTTGACAGATACCTCTCAAGAATTTCTATTTTTATGATGATATCCCTCCTGTTTTTCATTCTTCTAGCTGGTCAGCTCATCCTTTCAACTCTAAATCTGAAATTTTTCTCAGATTTTTTTCCTTCTTTCTGTTCAAGTTCAGACTCTGCTTCTAGTCTTTTCCCCTCTCTCTTCTGGCCTATATATTTTTATTATTGATATATTTCTAAAGAAGAGATAAGGGCAGCACTTTATGTTGGCAGTAGGATAAAGTCTGAACATTTAAGTCCATTTGCAAACTGAATTCAAGCTTTATCATTACCTCCATCCTACTCAATGGCAACCCACTCCAGTACTCTTGCCTTGCAAATCCCATGGATGGAGGAGCCTGGTAGGCTGCAGTCCATGGGGTCCCTAGGAGTCGGACTCGACTGAGCGACTTCACTTTCCCTTTTCACTTTCATGCACTGGAGAAGGAAATGGCAACCCACTCCAGTGTTCTTGCCTGGAGAATCCCAGGGACAAGGGAGCCTGGTGGGCTGCCATCTATGGGGTCACACAGAGTCGGACACGACTGAAGCGACTTAGCAGCAGCAGCAGCTATCCTACTCATGCCCAGACATATCCATGTCTCCTATCTTCTAACCATACCAAGCTACCCTGTTTCCTGAATATTCCAGGTACAGTAAGCCTCATCTATGATTCTGATTGAGTCTTGTCTTGAGCAGGAATACTCATCTCTCTCTATTCTGATAAAATTCTATTCAGCTTTCAAGATATGCCTCAAATCTTAACTTCTCAATATAGCCACCTTCTCCTGCCAGGTTCAGAAGTAAATCTTTTCTTGGGTAAATCACCACCAAATACAGATCGTAAGTTCCATTGGGGCAGAGACCTCTGTCTTCTAGCACTTAGGCCAGAAGCTCTCAAGTTGTAGCAGGTATTCAGATGTTATTATATCATGAGTGCCATCATCATGTTTTAAATAATTTAGCCAACTAGTCCCATTTGTTTTTCTAGTGACAACAAAAGTTGTCAAGATTCAGAGATTTAAGGAAGATTGTTTTCAGGATTCTAGTTTTGAGATTTAAAATACATTTTCTCTGTAAATTATTTTTTCATAATTGACTAACTACTTGAAAACAGAGAAAGGAAAGGAAAAGAGAGAAAATAACCCAGTGCCCCAAAAGGAGGTTGAAGGTTGGGGAAGGAGGGGAAGGTTCTTAGAGTAAATATGAAAGAATTTAAGACATAAGTAAAAGAAATTGAATTTTTCTCAGGTTTCATTTTTGTTTGCTTGCTTGGCTGTTTGTTACATGGAAGAATATTGATTTAAGTTTTATTAGCTCAGGAATATGACAAAGGTTCTAAGGATGATAACACTGTTACTAGGTCTTGTGAATCCTTGAAAAGTTTAAGGACTAATGAACCCTAGTTCTTTTAAAAATTATTTGCAAGCTTAAGTATATGACATCTCTGCATGTTCGGACCAGTGTCTCAATGGTAGGGCCAATAAGTGAAGTTTGAAACCTACCTTCTCCTGAAAATCTTGATAATACAAATCTCCCCTTTAGCACTACCATTTTATTATGCCTTATAATCATAACTTGTATTTACGTGGTTATATTTATGTTTTTTATTCTCTGCACTAAAATCTCTTCTACGCACACTCCCTAGATTATTTTTCTCAAATTAAAAATAAAACCAAGGCAAATTCTGCCAACCTTCTATAACTCAGGGTTAAAGCTAGGTAAAATATCTATTAACTAAGTACTCAATTCCTAATTGAAATTCATAATTAAAACTATATCTTCATCATTATGGAAAGTTATTTTGAAAGCTTACCAAAAGAATTGCTCATATTTATCATTAATATTATTACCATCATATTATTTGACATCTTAGGGCCTCTTCACTTTTGTAATAAATTCAAATGTACAAAACATCCACTCTCTTTTCTAAAACATTCATAAATTCTATGATTCAGAAATTAAGTTATTCGAGGTTATGATAAGGCATTCCAAAGGCACTGAAAGGGACACTCTCTTAATTTTTTGGTTTTTCATTTTTTATATGTGAGTCATTTAAGCATGTAAATATAGGTTTCTAGTAGTTTCATGCACTGGCTTTGTCTTTTGTGGTTCTGAATACGAATTCGGTCAAGACAAAGAAACTGGAAGATATTTTGATCTGAAAGCTATAAGAATTCATAAGGGAATGAGTTGGTTTCTTCTCTGCTTTGTAATGCAAAGAAGTGCATTCCACAAAATCAGATGAAACAAGCCGTTAATTTGACAGTCTCAGTTCTCATAGCTATTGATTCAGAAAGCTAAAAACAGATATGGAAGCTTATTGGCTCCAATTAAGAGTCGTGAAGCTTGAGGTAAGAAGAAATGAGAGGGTATTGGGAGAAGAGGAATCATTCACTAACAGAATCCTTCTCAACGTTTTCTCATGAATGGGTATGAACTCTTGGTCTCCTGGGTTTCAGTTTGTTTGTTTTTTGTACTTTTTCATTTATTGACTCTCTTTATGGAATAGTCTCAGAATGTTTGTTTAGCAAACAAAAAATATTTATCTTATCGTGTGAGACATTTTCATGACAACACGCTCAAGAGCTTCCTCATAAGTCTCAAGAAATATTTTCAGTTCCTTCTATACAATTTTATATACATGGAAATACCTCTGGATATACTGTATCGATAGACTAATCAATATAGATTCTATAGGTATACACTTATTTTAGCACATGTATCATCTTGCATGGAAGAACTCCTCTCTTTAGAGGTATGTAGCAGGCCTTTTTTTTTTTTTTTTGGCCCTTATCAGTAAGAAGACTAACTAACTCTCATGACCACCTTTAGTGCATATAAATAACGTATGTGTGTATATATAGTACTGTTTTTTAATGTTAAGATCTTAGTAAAGAGTGCTATGAAAAGAAAGACTCAAAGAGGAAAATGTTATTCACATTTTTAAGAACAATCCAGGCAACAATAGTGAAGTGGGTTGCAGTTTGCTTCTCCAATCTAACAAAGCAGTATAGCATTATTTGGAACTGCAATTATGAAAGGCCAACATTTCTTCAAATATTCCTTTCAGAATGTCAATTTTTTTCTCATGTTTTAACTTAGTGATAGAAATGCAATTTTTTCCTTTTAATGATGATAATACATTTATATATTGGGTAACTTTTCATGTATAATCAAGTGACAGGAAGGCTTTTTTCTGAAGTATGGGGATGCTGATGAGGAAAATCGTGATAGATAAAATCAATTATCAGTTATAATCAATTATCAGTTATCAGTTCCTTATCATTTGTTAACAAATCCTCAGTTGAAAAACCTTCCGACCAGCTTTGCACTAGACGAAAATTTGCTGTACGTTGGATATAATCTAATAGAAGACGATTGCATTTCCAAGCAGAAAAAAAAAATAAGATTATTGTAATAAATCTAACATCACAGCAACAATTCATGGAGCTTAATTATGACACTACTAAATGTGAAAATCTATTCAGCGCTAGGAACACTTTTCACATTACATTCACGCTAAAGATTGGCTGTTAAGAGCTCATTACTGGTATTTTTCTAAAGAGTGGTTTATTAAACACAGTTACCTAATAAGCATCTTTGGTGGTGCAAATTGCTGAAAACAGTAATGAGTCTGATTAGACTTCATTTCAATTACGACAGCTTGTCTAGCAAAAAATTTATATATGTATATATAACTTTTTTTTTTTTCCTGCTGCTTCAGAATCTGGCTACAAGATACTCCAGAGTTTAAAAAATAAAAAGCCACCTCTGTATTTCCTTTCCACAGTTCACTAATGAAGACAGAATTGTCCAAGTCATCATCCAATTTACACACTGCGAAACTAGATGGACAAAGTGGAGTCACAATCATGTTTGCTTAAAAACAGCAAAGCCTGCCTTAACTAATATGTCTAAATAAGGTCACCTTTAGTTTCTCTCTGCTTTGTTTTTTTTTTCCTTAGGAATATAAAACTATAAATGAGATGGAGACTTAAACATGATTCTTTCCTATTTGGATT
>NW_011495014.1:5608927-5622751 GCF_000754665.1 Bison bison bison
GATTGTAGAGGTTATTCTCCCGATTAATAGGCTCACCTTTCAATTATGTTTTATCCATGGATCTGCTACTTAAAATCATAACAATACAGAAAGCTGTTGGATTGTGCATGCTAATTATCTCACTGATTTTTTTTTTAATATATTTGGAAAAAATAAAAGAAGCCCAGTTTTATGAATGTGCACTAAAACATCAGAAAGTGTAAAGGAATGTTCATTAGACACTAAACTTGATTTTTATATTTTTAAAAAGTATGTTATTTAGCCACATTTAACAGCTAACCTCCTATTAAATCATGCCTGAATATACTGCTCAAATTGAAAGAAAAAAATTGTTAATGTAAAAAGCCTTTTAAGTGATTAAGCTGTCATTGCTGTCATTCGGGCATTCTAGTAACATTTTAATGCTTCTGAGGGCTATGGCTGGGTTTGCAATCCACTATTTTATATTTTCTGAATAGATTATTTTTAAAGTATAGTATCATTTGACACTGAACTGGATAAAATAATATCTGAAGTAAAATATGAAAACAATGGCTGGATGTAGAAGCATTTTTAAAAAGGAGGCACAATAAAACGTGCTAACCTGAAAAACTTCTCAAGTTAGCTAAGTGATCATGTAATGGCCGTAAGACTGAAAGTCATATATAAAGGAAATTATAGTACTCTTGTAGGCATTTGGATACTTTCAAAAAGATTTACTTAAAAGGAGACCAGTTCCAGGTATTTACTTAAAAGGAGTTCCAGTTAAAGGTTCAGTGAGGAGGAATGCACTTTTAAATCTATGATTCATTAATTCTGTGAATTTTCTGTTCTGTTTAAGGGGGAAAAAAAACTTTGGTACAGAAAACACAAGAACAATTCTAAATTTACAATTGGAGTACTTTCCTAAGTCAGTTATTATATATTTTAATTTTTGCATTTCAAGGATTTCTTAAACATTTCATCTAGAAAGATTCTAATGAAATGTTTTTCTTTTTGAATAAAATTGAGAACATATGTCAATATACAATATTGTCATTAGGTTTTCTTCTTGAAAAAACTTTACATACGTAAACCTAGACCTCCTTGAAAATGCGTAAGAAGCAGTGTTCATACTGTATTTTGAGGTCAAGATAAGACTTTTAATTTTTATTAACTATGGAAATTTTTTGAAATGTATGACTTGATTCAAACCAAAAATAAATATATAGCTTAAAAAAAACTTTTAAGTGGTTCTTATATTGGATTAAAATATTATGTGTACATCCTAGTTAAATAACAGAATGTGCTTTGGACTCAGATTATAAATAATGAAATAGATCATTTTTAGGATAAAAGCATTTTAAAACATTTTTTTCTTCTCTGTCATCTTCCCCATTTTCTCTATATCCTTTCCACAACTATAGACAGAATAGTTGAGCACACATATACAAGTGCCTAGATTTGATTTTCCTCTATATCCTACCTGTATCACCTGCTGGGTTCTAGTTTTCCTGTTGTTTAGAAACTTTGGGTAAATAGGATGTACACTATTTGAAGAGGTAACAGGAAGATTTGACTTATTTACGCTTTTAACACAAGCAACTAAAACTAACAAATTTTGAATTACATTTCTTTCAAATTATCTACTAATTTATAAATATGACTGGGAAAATAACTTCCTTTTCCTTAAAATTATTAGCAAATACTAGAGCTTATGCAAAACTGAGGCCAATAAAATAGTTCATTATCATCAGTAAGAAGTTTAAAATTATAGAATAGTGTTCACCATATAGAAGCAACATCATTAACAGCTTTGAATTCTGTTGACTGGTTGAGAGCAACCTTACATTTCACTGCTTTATTAAAGTAAGCTGTGTTTATTCATAACAGGATAGAGTTGGATTGGGATTAAAGAAGAATTTATGAGCAAAAGGGGATTCCCTGTTGGCTCAGTGGTAAAGAATCTGCCTGCAACGCAGGAGACCAGGGTTCAGTCCCTGGGTCGGGAAGATCCCTTGGAGAAGGAAATGGCAACCCACTCCAGTATTCTTGCCTAGAGAATTCCATGGACAAAAGGAGCCTGCTGGGCTACATCCATGGGGTCACAAGAGTAGGACACAACTGAGCAACTCTTACTTCCTTCCTTCCTTCCTTATAAGCAAAAAAGAGGGATCTGTATTTCATGTGATAAATGCCAGTGGATCAACCATTTATTCAGTTTAGTCAAAACCTAAACTTTTTCTTTTTTTTTAATCACAGTGACCTTGTGTATACCAACAGTAGATGAAATGATGCAGTTGAATATTGCCTTGGAGAATGCACTTAAGATGGAATCTGAAGAAACAATTTCTTTTTTTATAGTACCTTCTATTGTTAGCTTTCCCTGAGGATTACTTTGTTGGACACCCCCTCTAGGAAAGGAAATGCCACTTTCTTTAAGGATGCTATAACCCTTTCTTCTGTGTCTGTTTCATTATGCAGCATTCTTTGTTTTTACAAAAGGAAGAGCGAATAGTGCTAATGACTGGACCATCATTCACACTGCACTTTAACAGTGTTCTGTTTATCTCGAAATGAGAGCATCAGAATTACAGATGGTGATGGTACTCAGATTTTTTTTTTTCGCCAAACCATAGAATTGGGCCAGGTAGGGAGAATGGAGAAGAGAGGAAACTACTGTTGTTACTAAGAGCTCTTCATTTTCAATCCTTGACCATGTTGGTTGTATTCCGTAGCAGTTTATCTGCATATGTTGTCTTATATGGACAAAACAACACTAAACCTACCAAAACTCATTTCATGTGTTGCTTTCCATTGCCTTCAGATTAAAGTTATTTTCTTCAGGCTGGACTAAATTATACACAGGTCCCAGGAGTGAAGGACACTGAATTAATGTACTGTGTCACCCAGCCCTGACTATAGAATATTTTTATCAAAGTCCAAGGCACTATTTTGCTATTGCATTAAAAATTAATGCACGGATTGTCAAAAAGAGAAAAATGCCTAAGTAATCTAAACAAATTTTGTCTGGGCTTTGCACACTTTAGAGTCACCTTAAGTGATGAGTTTTTAAGGAGAATGGTTGGAGGTGTGTACCTATATGTAAATAGTATTTTTACTCCTTTGTCTAATTACATGAGAGAGACCGCCAAATTAAATAAGTAGTCTTAATAATTTATTTTGTTTTATGTAAACTGTCTTTTTTAGAGCAAGGTTTCAGAGGAACACAAAAAGAGGTTAAATGCAAATTCCATCTTACACAAGGTCATGGGGCTTGGGAGATTCTCTGTCAGTACGGTATATTGGGCAAAAATGAGTGTAGTTCAGCTTAAATATAACTAAATTGAGCTTTGGACTTATATATACTTGAAATAGAATAGGCACATGCAAATAACTATTTACAAATAGCACTACATACACATAACGATTAGCATAACATTTTAGCAGTGTGAACAAGGACATTAACTAGCCATGTCATAATTCAAGATTGGTACCATGCCTGGTTTGTGTTAATTAAAAATGAAAATTTATTTTATATGGCACAAGAGTATCTGGAGAATCAACTGAAATTACCTCAGACTTTTAGGATGATGGTAATGTTATCTCAGCAGAGTCCTTTTTTAAAATAAATATTCAGAACACATAGGAAATGCACAGTACTTGCGGCATTTGGCTTTCTCTTTCTGGATCAGTCATACAGGCTGGATACTGTGAATCTAGCATGGGGCTTTCAGGTTGTGTTAACCCCATTTATCCCTGCACGCTACAGCTCACCTGTTATTTACACACTTAAGAGGGTTGATACTGCAGAACAAGGGGAGTGCTCTGTTGTGACACAGAGCATACATATTCATTAGCCCTGGCAGTCCCTATGGATAGACGTGGTGTGTCCTGATGGTCTTAGTATGACAAAAAGAACTGGAGTGGGGGAAGGGTAGATGGCCTAATGGATTGAAAACGTACATGGAAAAAGGGGAGAGACAGAATGAGTAATGAAAGGCCATAAAGTAACAACTTTAAAGGTTAACTACAAAGCACTATTTAAAGTGATTAAAATTGTCTAAAATCATTCACAGAGGTAGAATAAACAAGATTACATCTGATTCAACATGGGAATATCAGTCCTCTTACCCACTAACCCTCAAACTATTCCCCTTGCAATAGTTGATAGCACCTGACACTAAGTACTAAGATTCAGAGTATGAATCGTTTGTGTATTTTAAATTGTGTGTATACACATTCTTTTGAATTAATTATGGTAGGATATGCACAAAATTTTGGACACTGCTTTTTACTTGATTTAGATAATTACTCAAAAACTTGTACACATGCTTTTGTAAAACTACCCCCTGCAAAGAGGAAAACCCACAAATCTAAACTATAATTTTAAAATATATGGATTTTATGTGAGTGTGGTTGTATGTTCACTTGAATACTTTTGAGTATGGGAAATTTTATGACCCTCACAGGAGAAGAATAATTATTTATTTAAATTGTCCTAACCCTCGTCCATGCTCCCAGGATCCCTCACCTGAAGCTAAGTACTAGCCTCCTAATTTCTCTCTCAGTTTCTGCCCTTGCTTTCTTGTGGGCCTTATTTAAAATAGAAGAATTGTTGAAGGATAGGGAAGCCTGGCATGCTGTAGTCCATGGGGTCATTAAGAGTCAGACACAACTCAGCAGCTGAACAACCAACAATTCTTCTATTTTTGATTTGCTTCAGGTATTAGGCTGTCTGTCTTGCTAATGTATTGAACACAGGACTGGTGGCCTAAAAATGATATTTCTCTCATCAATGTAACTTGCTTTGCATAAGTGCTTATGCATTCATCCTCATAAATGCAGTCATTCTCTTTTATATATGACTTGAATGTTAAAAATGATGACCTATGAGACCCATGCGTACCAAGTTTCAACCTCATTATGAAATATTGGCAAATAAACATTTTTATACTTTGTCACATTTTGATGAGTGAATACTTTGTTGCCGTGAATAAAATTTAATGCATTTTAGGGAAACTGATTCAGATCATAAGCTACCCACAAATTTAATTGAAAGACAGGGTCTATGCCATTCTAGTCCAAGTCATGATGCCTGTAATATTGAATACTTGCTTTTAAAGCCCAAAATGATGACATACAGAATAAGATCAGTTGCTTATCCAGATATCATCTACCCAACAAATTCCTATAAGAATTAAGTAGCATAACTTTGGAGTAACTTAAAGTCTCAAAAGTTGTACTAGAATTTATAATTGACTATTACTATTGAATGAAGTATTGATTTGTGGAATCAGAACCTATGTCATATTTGGGGAGCATATTAGGAATGGTGGAGACTGATGTGGAAAACAACTAGAAAAAGTGTCTAACAAATCAAAGCGAGCAGCGGGGTGAACACGGAAATGGCAGCAGTCTGGAGACCAGTGTTTTTAAGGAATCATTTCTCATTTTACACTGTTGTACTAGTGACACTGAATCAGCCGGAAAATATCAACTCTTTTCCCTGTGCTTTGAGTGGGAGGGCAGGAATGCATCTAATAAAAAGAATTTGGAAAAAATTTAAAGGCACTACTTTTTAAGTTTTAAAGTACTATACTTGCTGGTTTTCAAGAAAATGTACTCAAGTGGAAGAACTGAAGCTTGAAGCCTCAGAGTGAAGTCATAATTTTAACTGCTTATGTGACCAGCAGATACTGTAGAAATATCTGTTGTCGTAATAGGAAGTTGGAATGTCATGACAAAGTAGAGGGGGCATGCCATGTCTAGAGGGACCTCAGATTTGGCCAATGGTTGCCAGGCAAGAATGAGATCTAGGCTTATAAGATCAATCAGCTTGTCTTGAAAAAGTGGGATATATGGAAATACAGTTTCTTTTATTATAAAGTTGACTGATTTTTAAAACTCTGGACTGGCCAAACAAAACATAGTAGTTACAGGTTACATGCTGCCTTCTTGCTGTCAGGTAGCAATTTCTCTATATTGGATGGTGAAGTATTTAAACTATATTTACTAAGGACCATTTAGCCATAAATGCCTTTGTGAGTTTTCAAAAGGATTGCTTATGCAAATGAGGTAGAGTAGGGGGAGGGAGTAATTTGCTGCAAACTGTATTATAATTTGGGGTCTTGAGGTATGAAAATGTGATTTAAAGAGAAAAATCTTTGACAGTATTGCTATATAATTAGAATGTCTTATTTTCAGACTGTGGGTTGTGAGATCATCCTTAACTGGTTTTAAATCTCTGTTGTTTCTTACTTGTGGTCTCCACAGTGAGTCACAAACACCATTAAGAATAAATACTATACAATAGTTTGAATTTTTGACATCTTTTTGATTAAGAAGATCATGTTCTGTGTTTTGCTGAGTATGAAAGAATTTCTGTACCTTTCTTAAAACCAACACACCCAGTGGAAAATTTCCTTTTCAGTAGCTGTCCAGAAGTTGAAGAAAAGTGATTTGTAAATTCTAGGAGTCATTTTAGTTTTTCTTCTGTCTAGTCAGTTTTGTTTTGTTTTGTTTTGTGTTTAATTCATCTCTGGCTTTTTCAAAATAAATGCATAACAAGAAACACTTGTGTAGCAGGTCACAGTTGGAAACAATTTTCACAAATATTGCTGCTTTAGGTAACTTTAGTAACAATACAGTAAGGTATATGTGCGTGTGTGCTCAGTCATTTCAGTCCTGTCTGACTCTGCAACCCTGTGGACTGCAGCCTGCCAAGGTCCTCTATCCGTGGGATTCCCCAGGCAAGAATACTGGAGTGGGTTGCCGGTGCCCTTCTCCAGGGGATCTTGCTGACCCAAGGATAGAACCCGCTTTTCTCCTGCAGCTTCTGCATTGGCAGATGGGTTCTTTACCACTAGTACCACCTGGGAAGTCCCCTGATAAGGTATATGATACCATTATTGTCTATATTTAATGACTGAAAAAAGTGAGTATAATATACTTACATGATTTCACCAAGATTAGAACAAATAAGTGAAGGCATGGATCAGGGCCAGTGGTCTGATTTTCAAGCTTGGGATATTCACTCTTCAGACAAAATTCTAGGACCTTTATGTTTTCTCCAGTCCATTCTTTCCCAACAATCCAGTAATGCCTCCAAGTAAAATACTGTGTTAGATAGTATTCAACCTCACTGTACTCCATGACAAGTGAAGTACTGAACTATAGCGGAGGCTGTCTGGATTGGGGACTAGGTCATTAGAAAGATCCCCTAATCTCTAAAATCCAAGTTTAAGAAACATTAGAATGTGAAATTATAAAGAATGCAGAAAGCTGGGAAAGTTTGTTATCTGGTAATTGGATCCCCTTGATTTAATTTCTTAGCATTGAACCACATAGTGGACCCTCAATTTGTTGACTAATTAAGATGTACAGTTCCTATATCATATTCAGTTTATAAAGGACTTTTCATTTTGGTGTTCTAAAGATGGAACCTATTTAAATTGACTAAGGATAATGTATATTTCTGTGTTTGTACCCTTCACTTTTCACTTGATACTACTTTTAAATATGACATCACATTTTCATCTAAGAGTTACCAGGAAATGGACTAAGGAAGATTTCAGATCAAATAGATTAGGACGGGTCATACTAGTTACTGCTGTGTTGGCCTCTTGGCTTATGAGGGCGGGTACACAAAAGCAGAATGCTCTTAGTCTGCGGGACATTTCAATTGGTCATCACTTCCCTTGAAGGATAAAGGTAAGTAGATACTGCATGGAGCCAGTTTTCAGTACCAGGAAGTTTATAGTCCCCCTCTCAAACTGTTTTTTTTTTCAGTTGGAGAATAATTGCATGATACAATATTGTGATGGTTTCTGCCCTACATCTACAGGAATCAGCCATAGGCATACATATGCCCCTCCCTCTTGAACCACTCTCCCATCTCCCTCCCCACCCCACCCCTCTAGGGTGTCACAGAGCACCAGCTTTGGGTTCCCTGCATCATACAGCAAATTTCCACTGGCTCTCTCTTTTACATCTGGAAATATATATGTTTCAATGCTACTCTCTCAAATCGTCCCACCCTCTCCTTCCCCCCACTGTGACCAAACGTCTGTCCTTTATGTCTCAGATGCCTCATTATTTAGTGAATGTATTTGCTACTGTCTACTGGAAATTTTGAATGTTCTGTGTTAGTTCTGCCATTTCCTACGTAGCAGATGATGAATCTGTTGCATTATTAGGCTAATAATTACTTGATTGTATTTACACCAGTAGTGTTTGTTTTCTAGAGAGACTCTTGGTAAGTATAGTGTCCAGTTTTTTGGTTTTTGTTTTAAATGATTATGAAAGGTTCAGAAGTACAGTAGCCCAAAGGAGTGTACTAGGTGTAAGGATGTCGTGCAGGTCTGTGTGAGCGCTGTGCAGCTTTTAGAGCAAGCCTGCCATGCCTGCAGGTGTTTGCCTCAGGTGCCTGCCCTTAGGAAGTCTGAGAAAACCTGCAAATGAAGGCAGAGTCCCTAACGGCCAGAATTACCCTGTGGGAACCTTGGAGAAGAGAGCAGCTTTTACAGACCTTGTGAACTTTGAATAGCAGATGTATGTTAGGAGTGGGGGTGGGGCAGGCTTAGATTAATATTTCCAGGAATGTGTGCTAAAAATGCTTTCTAGAAGACCTGGTTTTTTATCCCCAATTTCCTCCTATTCTGCAAGTTGTTTTTATGTCCTTCATTTTTCTGTGTAACAGTTTCCTTATCATTTTGAAGCTATGACAAAACTTTTAAGGATGCCACAGTTGTTTTGTTTCAAACTAATCAAAGAGTAAAATAGAAATAAAGCAACGAGGCAGCAACTGTTTAGTAATTAAATCTAAGTTATAAAATGGTCAGTAATGATAAGAATGGAAAATGTTATCCAAATTGACCAGTTTTATGGGAAATACAGACTTGTTCAATTATATATACATAAATTCATCCTATTACAATAAAATAACAAAATGCTTAGGCTTTTTACTATAGTATCTGTCATCCTTGTGAACACTTAAGTTAAGGTATCTTAAAAGCAATTTTCTATTAAATTACATATTTTAAAAACAAACACATTGCATTGTGAAATTTGCCAGCTGTTTTCTTAAGAATTTTATAATACTTTCAAAAATAAAAATTGATGTTTTGGAACAATTCTTCAATTATCTTGAACTGTTTTTCTTACTTTCCACTGTTTTCTGAATTTTTATTGTTCCTATTAAGCTATTTCTAGACAGCAGTGGGAGTTATTGTGCTGGAGTCCTGTTTCTAATAACATTAAAATAGTATTGTTTCTGAGGTTTTTCTCTTCATGTTCCAAAGAGAACCATATAAAAGCTTTTTTAAAACCCATCTTGTTATTTGGGTGCCAAGTTAAATGACACGCGTGTGCTACTTCTTGCAGATAACAGCAGTGTAATCAAAGGGAGTGTGATAGTTTGTTTAAAGAACATTTGGCTCTACATTTTTCTTCCACTGCACATCAGAACTATCACCACAAATAAATAGAACAATAATGACAATGAAAAGAAGTCTCATTTTCATGACTCTTTGCGACCCCATGAACTGCAGCCTACCAGACTCCTCCGTCCATGGGATTTTCCAGGCAAGAGTCCTGGAGTGGGTTGCCATTGCCTTCTCCGAGTTCTATTTCTAATTAGTATTAAAGTTCAAGAAACTGAGGAAAAAGTTCTTTGTGCTCCTGTAGATCAGGACAGTCTCCTGAACACTGGCTTCTTGAGCTCCTACTAGTATCAGGAACTAGTTTATGGTTTAGCTATTAATTTGTACTTTCAAATGTTATTAATGATTTTAAAGTACAATAAATACTCATGTTTCAGGGGATGTGAATAATTCTGTTCTCTTAAGGTTATTTAATGGAAGCTCATACTTAACTTTTGCAGCCTTGCTTATTAGTTGTTATTTAGTATGAATCAATAAATAAACTTTCAATTATCTTGGTAAGCATACCCAAAAATAGCATGAGAATCAAAAGGGAGTGGTGTATCTAGTAATTGTTCCAAATAAATAATTTTGATAGGATTTTTGCTTAATTTCAGATGAAATAGAAATCTTAAGAAATTTAATTATTTTTGCTAGAGTGAAACTATGCAGTTCAACTATGCATTTTACTACCCAGTGAAAATGGCCAACCTGTTTTATTTAAATTTTATATTCCTGTCTTTCACAGTGACTATAACTTACCAAAAAACTTGTGCATATATTTTACAAATGATTAATTCACAAGGAAAATTTTAAGCCCAATGGAGGTGAAAGTTGCCCTTTTTGTTTATTTTTTAAAATAATTACTCTAAAGCTAAAGTGGTCTCATTTTTTTTTTAAATAGACACTTTTTTTATAGAAAAAATCATGTTTTTTATGTATGTTTGTTGAATAATGCCAATAATGGCTTAGCTCAACTAACTGAAAGGAAACCAGACCTTTTATGGGTGTGTGTACATGTGTGTGTAAGTGTTGTGTTGTGTTTATGAAAAAAATTCCATTGCCTGTGACTCCTAAATTATTTTTGAGACCTTATTTTCAAGATACTTATTCATATTTCTTCTGTATCAATCTAATCAAATTCCTACTCATAGCATATGTGTTTTCTTGTTTTCTCAACTCTGTATTTTGATAATCTTTTAAGGAAAAAAAAAATCCTAATAGAAAGTCCCTGGAAATAATTTACAGAACTAATGAATTTGTAGGTCTTTTAGACAGTTCTACATTACAGTCACATTAATATTCTCTCGTTTTTATAAGGCTTGAAAGTAAATCCCATGACACTAGAAGAATTTAGATACTGATTACTTGCGATTGGTTCCTGGTGATTTGCTCTTAATAATTTCCAGTTGAATTTAATGAAAGTGTGATTCCTGAAATGCTGCTTCATTAAAATTGCATCTTTTCCCCTTTAAGTGTGGTCTCGGTCATTTCACCCATTTTGCGGTGTGTTTTCCTCCCCCTTAAAAAGTAATGATTGAGAAAGCAGAAACAATTAAGAATATCACTTTAGTTCTTCCTAGAAGACTCCCCTGCACCGCCCCCCTCCCCCCCGACACAACCCAGAGTTCCTCTTAAGTGAAATGATGCAAGCTACACTTTATCAGGACTTTATAATATATTGTTTACAATTGATGAGTTTTTTTTAATATACTTTTAAAAGAGAAACATGATGATTTGGGGGGAGATGAAGAAAAGTAAAGAATCTATTGTGTGTACAAGAGAAGTAAGATATTTAGATTTTTTTTTACTAAAAAATTCATTATATATTCAAATATATGAAGCTTGATTAAGTTATACAGTGCAGCATTCAGATTTAATTTAACTGAGATGGTGATTTGCAAATGAATATCTACATGGATCCTTTTTTAAAATCCAAATGCAAATGAGTACAATTGCAGTAAAATATATTTGCAAATGAATCCTGTTACTTTATTCATTTATTGTGTAATTACTGCAATCCTTCCCACCTTGTTTTCAGTATTTCTTAATCATTAAGTCGGAAGCATGACAGCAGTGCCAGCCCTGGCATGATTCTCTTTGACTAAAACCTTGTAAATTAACACAATTAGCACAGCATCATCCTGCTAATTAACTTCCAGTGTCTGGTGCAGTGGCTTTGCAAACAAGGAAGAGGGAGTCAGAAGGGAATCAACATGCCATTCTGTTACCAAACTCTGTGCTATGTTCAGTTTAGCTCAGTAAGTCAAAGCTGGCCATGTCAGAAGCCAGAGTCAGGTAATGAAGAGCTAAAGGGGTTGGAGGAGGAAAGCATAAGGGGGTAGGAGCTGTCAACATAGACTGCGGTAATTCAGAAGGGAGCTCATGCCACAGATGCTTCATTTAGACCAGACCTCCTTCTTATCAAAGAATCGCTGCCAGAGGGCACAAGAGAGTTTGCAAAATTCACTTAGGGTAATACAAAGGAGATTAAGGAAGCCTGCTTAATATAGCTGTATCAGAATAGGAAGTGTTCCAATCAAGAAGAGATTAGGAGGAGTCAGCACTGGGAAATAGAACAGGGTTCCAGTGCTCTTCTGTAACTAAGTATATGAGAGTCCTCAAGGGTACATTATAAATCCCTTTGGGTGCTGGTTCCCTAATGTGGGAAGTAAGGTAATGTCTAAGGTCTCTCTGTAAACTGTAAAATTCAAATGATTCTCTGACTCTGCTTCATATTTTCTCTCTCTTTTTAAATATATTTATCTATTTATTTGGCTGTGTTGGGTCTTAGTTGCTGCACTCAGGATCTTTCATTGCCATGCACAGATTCTCTAGTTGTGGCGTGCAGGCTCAGCAGTTGTGGTGCTCAGGCTTAGTTGCCCCACAGAGTATGGGATCTTAGTTCCCCAACTAAGGATCAAACCTGCATTCCCTGCATTGCAAGGTGGATTCTTAACCACTGGGACAACCAGGGAAGTCCTTGCTTTGTATTTTCTCTTAAATGAGAAAATAGTCCTGTATAGTTGGCTACGTAGTCACCTTGCTTCACTTAGTAGCAGATGATAGAGTTACATACACGTAGCATCTCATTTTCTAGTTGTATTGTTCGAGTATATGCCACTACACATAAATGTAAAGAGTCAGAGTCCAGATTCTCTGTGTTCTTATCTTCCCTTTTACCTGCTTCTTTCCTATCTCCCCCTTACTCTCTTCATAAATATATATGAATATATATATATATATATATTCTCCCCTCTTAGTACCTTGGAAGCTGTAAGGCAGAGGGAACGATGATAACAAACGGAAGGAGAACACTAGCTAGAAGACCGACAGACAAGTGATGCTTGTTTTTTTTTTTTTTTTCAGAGTTTCAACAACAGAACTGAGAGGCAGAAAGGAGCCAGTTGTAATTCATACCGAGTTGTAGGCTTTGTGTGATGAAAGCGATGGAGCGCTGCCTGGGAGATTGCTTTGCTGCACTCCACGAAGCAGATTTGAAACTGTCGTGGACCACTTTAGATGAGAGTTGGATTATGGAATGACCTGCTATGTCTGTGTCATATTGTTCTGCACAGGGAGCATTATACTGTGCTAACTAGGTGTTCAGTACCAAATAAGAGAGGTATCCTAGATGTGATCTGTCAGCTGTGTCTCATTTTTATATTGGTTAAAATATAAAACAGAAACTGTGGTGTGAAGAGGCAGGATAGCTAGATATGGCACATGTTAATACTATCCCGAGCTAGATGCTTAAAATGTATGCATATTATATTGTGAGAACCAGTGACTGAATTCTAATTTGGCAGGGATGTGTGTGTACATATATATATGTGTTTCTGTGTGTGTGTAGCAAGTAACTCTATGGGCTTAGCAGAAATAAATTTGCTTATTACTCAAGAATGAAAAAACTGTAGGTCTTCTACAGAGTTTTCATTTAAATTCCGTTTACTTTTTGTCCAGGGCTGAAATTCAGTCCCTTTTCTAGATGTATGCATGGTAGAGACCATCATAGGTGTTATAAACTGTGGAAATCCTTTATAACGTCACTATCGTTGGTAGAAAATAATGGGTAACAAAAGAAGTTGGGTGGAAAAGCTTTAATAGTTCTGATGAGTATCTAAATAAATTAACCTTCTCCCCCCAAATCTTCAGGCTTGAAGATGCAGTGGACGCCGGAGCACGCCCAGTGGCCCGAACAGCACTTTGACATCACCTCCACTACTCGGTCCCCTGCCCACAAAGTTGAAGCTTACAGAGGTCATTTGCAGCGCACCTACCAGTACGCCTGGGCAAACGACGACATATCTGCTCTGACGGCATCCAACCTACTAAAAAAATATGCAGAGAAGTATTCTGGCATTTTGGAAGGCCCTGTGGACCGACCCGTACTCAGCAACTACTCAGATGCACCATCAGGACTAGTGAATGGTCGGAAGAATGA
>NW_011495014.1:5622851-5627851 GCF_000754665.1 Bison bison bison
AGCCTTCCTTGAATTCAGACGCTGTTTATCCCATGAACTGTGTTCCGGATGTTATCACTGCCAGCAAAGCTGGAGTCAGTTCAGCCCTCCCTCCAGCAGATGTCTCTGCAAGTATAGGGAGCTCTCCTGGGGTGGCCAGCAACCTGACAGAACCTAGTTATTCGAGTAGTACCTGTGGAAGCCACACTGTACCTAGTCTGCATACAGGGCTCCCGTCTCAGGAATATGCCCCAGGATACAACGGCTCGTATTTGCATTCTACTTACAGTAGCCAGCCAGCACCTGCACTTCCTTCACCTCACCCTTCTCCTCTGCATAGCTCTGGGCTCCTGCAGCCGCCACCACCACCTCCTCCACCACCAGCCCTGGTCCCAGGCTACAGTGGGACCTCTAACCTTCCCAGTTACAGCTACCCCTCTGCTAGCTATCCTCCTCAGACTGCTGTGGGATCGGGGTACAGTCCTGGGGGTGCGCCCCCTCCTCCTTCCGCATATCTGCCTTCAGGAATTCCTGCTCCCACACCCCTGCCCCCCACCACTGTTCCTGGCTACACCTACCAGGGTCACGGTTTGACACCGATCGCACCCTCGGCTCTGACAAACAGTTCGGCAAGTTCTCTCAAAAGGAAAGCTTTCTATATGGCAGGGCAAGGAGACATGGACTCCAGTTATGGAAATTACAGCTATGGCCAACAGAGATCTACACAGAGTCCTATGTACAGAATGTCCGACAGCAGCATTTCAAACTCAAATCGGGGGAATGGCTTTGACAGAAGTGCTGAAACATCATCCTTAGCATTTAAGCCAACGAAGCAGCTAATGTCCTCTGAACAGCAAAGGAAATTCAGCAGCCAGTCCAGTAGGGCTCTGACCCCTCCCTCCTACAGTACTGCTAAAAATTCACTGGGATCAAGATCCAGTGAATCCTTTGGGAAGTACACGTCGCCAGTGATGAGCGAACACGGGGAGGAGCACAGGCAGCTCCTCTCTCACCCCATGCAAGGCCCTGGACTCCGTGCAGCTACCTCAGCCAACCACTCCGTGGACGAGCAACTGAAGAATACAGACACACACCTCATTGACCTGGTAACCAATGAGATTATCACCCAAGGACCGCCAGTGGACTGGAATGACATCGCAGGTCTCGACCTGGTAAAGGCTGTCATTAAAGAGGAGGTTTTATGGCCTGTGTTGAGGTCAGACGCGTTCAGTGGACTGACGGCCTTACCTCGGAGCATCCTTTTATTTGGACCTCGGGGAACAGGCAAAACATTATTGGGCAGATGCATAGCTAGTCAGCTGGGGGCCACATTTTTCAAAATCGCCGGTTCTGGACTTATTGCCAAGTGGTTAGGAGAAGCAGAAAAAATTATCCACGCCTCTTTCCTCGTGGCCAGATGTCGTCAGCCCTCAGTGATTTTTGTCAGTGACATTGACATGCTTCTCTCCTCTCAAGTGAGTGAGGAACACAGTCCAGTCAGTCGGATGAGAACCGAATTTCTGATGCAGCTGGACACTGTGCTAACGTCAGCTGAGGACCAAATCATAGTGATCTGTGCCACCAGTAAACCAGAAGAGATAGACGAATCTCTTCGGAGGTACTTCATGAAACGACTTTTAATCCCACTTCCTGACAGCACAGCGAGGCACCAGATAATAGTGCAACTGCTCTCACAGCACAATTACTGTCTAAATGACAAGGAGTTTGCACTGCTCGTCCAGCGCACAGAAGGCTTTTCTGGGCTAGACGTGGCTCATCTGTGTCAGGAAGCAGTGGTGGGCCCCCTCCACGCCATGCCAGGCACAGACCTGTCAGCCATTATGCCCAGCCAGTTGAGGCCGGTTACGTATCAAGACTTTGAAAATGCTTTCTGCAAGATTCAGCCTAGCATATCTCAAAAAGAGCTTGATATGTATGTTGAATGGAACAAAATGTTTGGTTGCAGTCAGTGATAACTTCTTTTAAAAAAAAAATGTGATGAATGTTGGCGTGCACACACACACATAAAGCCTGCTACATAGGGTATAGAGCCCCTTTCCAGTAGTGTTTAAATCGCAAAGGGTACTGGGGAAGAAGACGATTAAGTTGCATCTTTCGAGTCAGGGTAGATTTGGTGGAAGAAGGCATCCAATCAGACCTTCGGATGTGAAAGCCCCAGATGACAGAAAGCATCTGCCGATGCTCAGTTCGGTTCAAGCTAGACAACACTCACCAAGGAGCAAGGTGCAAGTGTGTTGATTTCAGAAGGACGTGAACCTCGTGTGTTGATTCCATTCTGCTGTTCTCGAGATTTAGTTGCTGTCAAGTGCCTGGAGTGGTGCTTTATTTTTTGTTTGCCTCACAATTACATTGGTGGCATGTGCTAATATAAAGAGCTTTAACTTCAAACATTATTGGACTAAAGAGATGAACGGTTGTGTTTCGACAGAAAACCAGATTTTTGCCATTTTAAGAGCAACAGTATTCCTCAATCCTGTCTGTTCTGCAGTATTAAGCTAAGAACAGGTAAAACAGGGTAACGGTAATCTGGACCTTAATTTCTGCAGTTCATTTCTTTTAATGTTCTTGTCTGCAAAAACTCAGGAAAGTGATTGTGTTTTGTACAGTACCTCAAAGGAATGTGTTGAAAGCACTATGTACTGCTGAGAGTAATGGGATAGGCTTCAATGTTACTTTATATTAAAATGTATGTTTACCTCAACAATTGGAAAATAGCAAGGAAAATTACTTTGAATGTATCCGGAAAAATACTGACGCGTGATACAACTGAATATTTACAATTTAAAGTAAAAATGGAAGGATTTTTTTTAAAGGTTCTTTCACTAATTATGGGGAATTAACCAGAGCAGAATAATTCTTTATATCAATACCTGCAAGAGTTCTTCGTACGTTGCTCCTTGATAACGAAGTGAAAATATTCTTAAAAGGTACACTGGTTAATGGAAAGCTATTTACTCAGTCTGTGTTAGTGTCTGGAGCAGTCAGCCACAAGACCTGTTTAGGACCCTGAAAGTCACAGTACCTGAAAACTAGGACTGTCTTTTTCCTGCAGAGGTGGTAACGGTGGTGGTGCTGGTAGTTTGCAAGTTCTCCCGGAAAACTGCTGGAAATGGTGTCATTCTCTTCACTAATCTAGCTTATAGGCTTGCCATGCTGTTTGACAGAATGCAGAAGATAACAGCCAAAACAAACAAGCAAACAAACAAATACAGAAAACAACCAACCAACTTATATATATCCACAAAGAATATGTCTGCACCCCCTCTCCTCCTTTGGGACTCCTCTCTTGTCAGTGCAATTTTGCTTCTCCTTTTGAAATCTTCTGGGCTGTAATGCTCCCACATTCATTTCTACCTCAGTTTTGTTACATTTCTCCTGGAAAGTCAAGTAGAAAATTGGAAGTAGACACACACACACACACACACACACACACACACACGCACACACGCACACATACACATGCACACGCACACACCAACAGATACAGCTTGCCAAATGTGTTACTTTGTTTTCTTTCATCTTTTCCTATAAATCTAGTTTCCAAAAAAATATCAGTCTTCATGCTCACTTCTACCTGGGCCCACCCCCAGTCCAACAGCATATGTAGCATTTTTCTTAGTTTCCCACTCCTTTCCTGCTCCCCAAGTTGTTCTTTGTATCCTTTAATGCTTTATGTGCAACTTTACATTGCTAGCTGACTGATGTTCGGCAATGCCTCTGAACCAACACAGAGTAGGCCATAGCCTCCCAAAGCCACTGCCCATGCATAAGCAGTACAGCCTGGCTTTTTGAATGTATTTTTCCTGTTTTTATTTTTTATTTTATTTTATTTTTTTTTTAGTTGAGAGATGCAGTAACAAAACTGTTGCAAAGCACTGGCATTTTATGTATTCAAAAAGTGATGTACATTTTTACAGACTTTAAATAAATGCAATGAGAAGCCCTAAGAAAGGTCTTTCTGTTATTGTTTTGTTTTCCTTCCATATTTCTTTTTTTTTATTTTTACTGATTTCATCTACAATGTCAAATTCTCTGAAATGCTTAACATAGAGAAAGCTAATGAAGGACATCATGATATTTCTGAGATTTTATGATGCTTGATCATTACTCCCGTTTTTTCTTATTTTTCTTGCTAAAAACTGAGCAGATGAACTAGAATTAAATTTACTATGATTTTCTATCAATTAAACCTATTCTTACATATAAATATTCCATGTTAAAAAGTAGTGCCTTTCATTAAGGATACAAAAAGTAATATTTAAGTACTTCCTCTGCTTTTCACAAGTGAATAAATACTACAATCGTGTTCTGGCGCTACCCTGCACACATCCCTTATTGTAAGGAAATTCTAATAACCCCATTAACTTGTAGGTTCATATTGATCTCACTGACAAGTTTACTTTTGCACAGTGCTGACCTATTTTCAGTCTTTTGGACGTCACATTTCATTTCTGCCAACATGCTGTGTTCACTTGAAAGCAACTGGCAAGTTTTGACAAACCCAGTCTTATTTAGACAACTTTGGAAAATCCAGTATTGACCCACATTTCTGTGGCTAGTAAGAGTTAATGCCAAATATATGACTGCACTATTGTGTTTTACACTCATTTATAAAACTGAAAAATAACGTCATGCATATTGGCTTTTAGCTTTAAATGACTTAAAAATTACCTTTGAGCTATGAGTGGTCAAAAATCCATGTATTGAGGTAGAAGCTGAAGTTGTGTGTGAATTTCATTTAGCCTAATGAATACTAGGATTTGATCTCTTAGGAAATTGGGCATGCTGAAGAAATGAAGATCTGTTGAGGGAGATAAGGCTGACCTTTGAGGAAGTAGTGCTCTCCTGTGAGTCTTTGATTCTTCGTGGCAGCATTTTGAGCTCCTCTATGGACTAGCCTAATAATGAGCTCTATTCTGACCATCCTTTCTTGAGCTTGGGGTGGGGGTGGGATACCACATCCTGAGAATTGAATGTGTACAATCAGTGATGGTACAACT
>NW_011495014.1:5632851-5659570 GCF_000754665.1 Bison bison bison
ACCTAAAATTCAAAAGTGTCTCAGACTGTCAGGATAGTAATCTACATGTTACACTCTTTTGTATTTAAATATTTTTAACTTGAAATACCAGTGATAAATTGCTGCCTACAAAAAAGGCAATTTTATTTTGATTTTTAAAAAAACCTAAAAGCATATATCCAGGAAATGAAGATTTCTCTTTTTATGTGTGAAAGTATGGGGGTGTGTGTGTGTGTGTGTGTGCTGGTATATGTATATGTTTTCTTTCTTGGAGTTGCCTTGTTAAGGAAATCTCCATTTTCCTTATTCATTCTGAGCAACTTGTAAGATTTCCTTTTCTTAAACCCCAAACTGAAGGTGAAATGACTAGCATCCTCAGTGTTTGGAATTCCTGGCCCCTCAGGCCAGGAAAACAGCCTGTATATTTAACTCTAAGGAATTCACATAAAGTACTGACATGTTTTTATTGTGGATATAGGGCGACTATTCCGAACATATAAAATTAACTGCTTTCAAATATTTACAAGAAAAGGAAATAGGGTTTAATCTTTTCTCCATTTGCTATCTCCACTGGTGTTTTTCTCTAGCAAAGCTCTATAAAATTTACTTCTTTTCAGTGTTGTACTTTAAAAATCAAAACCTAAACATATTGTTTATATAAGCAGATGTCCTGATTTCGTCTCTGTCTACCACTTTTTAGAGACATGGAATCTGACAACTAGGAATTCAGTTTACATTGCATCTGAAAAGTGGTGCACAGGCACTTTGTACTTTAAATCAGAAATAGGACAAATTCAATAGTCCTTTTAAAGATACCTACAAAAGACCAAAAGTGTAATCTTTAGTTCTAAGAGAACTGTTTTAGATGCCAAGTGTGAAAGAACTGAATCACAAAATTAGTGGGTGATATGAAGCTATATCAAAGGTAAGAGCACAAAGAGATCTTGATTTTGGATTATGAATTCTTTGGAAATCTAGAAAGTAGCAAAGAAATAATTTTGGAGTATGTAGCATGTTGACTTACAATATGCTAAACCTGCTATAGGCATGTTTAAAAAATGTAGGGTAGTTTCTATTTTTGCTCTATATATTCTTAACTGTCTGCTTTGTCTTATTTATTAATATATGAACAGAGTAAGTGCTTCCTTTGTTCACAATGACTGTTATTAGCTTCTACACAAAGAAAGCCAAATATTCCACATCATTTGGATATGCTGTAAAATAGAACATGTATTCATCAAAATCCCATTTTATCAAATACTCTCAAAAACAAGTAGCATAAAAATCTTGTAAGTTTTGTCCTACTATAGTAAAATGGTTTTATAACACAGTTTTTAATTGATCTTTATATCATATTATTTTCAAGTTAATGCTATTAAATTGTAATATTTGGAAATTATCCAAGAATTAAATTATCAGCTCATTCTATTTTCACCAACACATTTAGAAGACTTTTTCTGGTCTACGTTCCTATCTACTTGTGACTATTCCTGACCTCACCTACTTGCTCATAACACACTTTATATCTCCTTTTAAAATGCCGCTAAGATGCTAAAGAACTGTCTAGGAACTCTACAGAATATAAAACAAATGGTTGTGTGCCAGCGACTGAAGATAATGGAAACTAACTACATACTCACTCTTCCAGCCCCATCTAGATACCACTAACTTACTTTTTTGTTCTCTTTGGCCTAAAGCAGTGGTTCTCAATCTTTAATATGCAACATAACAATTACCTAGAAAAGCTTGTTAAGTTTCTTGGACCCAACACCCTGAGATTCTGATTTGATAGAGAAAATAGGAGGACATTTACTTACATTTCTATCAAACTTGCAGATGGGGCCAAAAATGCTGACTTGAGAACCACTGGCCTAGGGATAGAAAAATTTTGTCCTAACAGATCTCCAATTCTGTGGGAAACTCAAGAAAACATCTGGAGCTAAAACATCTTGGTCTTCTCTTAGTGATTAAAAGTGATTTAGCTACCACCTAGAAATTATGAGGAAGAACTACTGTAAATATCATTTTAATAACTTTAAAATCATCGTTCAGTTCAGTCGCTCAATTGTGTCCATCTCTGGGACCCCATGAACGCCAGGCTTCCTTGTCTTTTTGCCTTTTCATAGTGTTCATGCTGCTGCTGCTAAGTCACTTCAGTCGTGTCCGACTCTGTGCGACCCCATACATGGCAGCCCACCAGGCTCCCCCATCCATGGGATTTTCCAGGCAAGAGTACTGGAGTGGGGTGCCATCGCCTTCTCCGCATACTGTTCATGGGTCTGCCTAAACAGTTTCTTAAACAGAAAGATCTGGATTCCAATCAACTTTGATACTGAATGCTGCACAACTCAATTTGAAACAAGGATCTTTAAAAAAATGTTGATGACAAAAAAATAAGGAAAAGTCACTGAGATAAAAAGATTGTGCATACACAGCTGAGATTACTCTTTTTACTCTCACCCTTCCTTGAAATTCAATCCATTTTTAGCAAAAATTTACAAGTTAAAAAATTATGGAAAAAACTAATAAATAACCATAATGATAATACATACATTCATGTTATATTAAAATACCTTATTATATCATGATCTCACCTATATTTAAATTACTCTAAAAATGCCATGAGAAAGTTTAAGACTTCATCTAAATACAAGTCATATTAGGTAACCAAATAGTCACTCAGTTCTATTTAATGCATTTCACCTATACAGTTCTGTAAATAGTAATAAAGACTTATCATTAATAGTTATTATGAGTCTTAGGAAATCATTTATACCAATTCTTACTAGCTAACCTATTTTTACTATATGTACAAGGACTCTGGAGTATGCAAGTTAAATGGTTGACTTAAAATTGAGCCTGGATACAGGAAAATGCTGCTTTCCTCTCGATTTTTCTGTGAATCTTAAACTGCTCTGAAAAAATACAGAACCTGGATTATATTAATAAACTGATACCTTACTGTAGTAGTTAAGTTTAAATTTAAGTAAATGACAGGTCAATGGCCAAAATAACAAAACTGCCTTTCCCATCCACTGAAATTGAAAGATCATCTAACCTCTTCCTGACAGTGACATTTACATTACCACCTAGGGTTAGTTTTTTTTGACCAAAGTTGAACAGTTTCAATTACCTGTTCTCTATGTGGTTCGTGAAGTTGGAGGATCCATACATTAACATTTCTTTTATTTTTAGGAAAACACAATTCTCTTTCTAAATAGGGTTGAGTAATCAGACAAGGGATAAAATTCACACAATTCAGTAGGAATACTTAAATATATGGGTTGAGTTAACGCTACACTGTCTAAAATTCCAGTCGACCCAATATGTATGTCATGGATACCAATTTGAGGATATGGATTCATCACAAACCTTGCCACTACACTTTTTATTTATTTTTTCTTCCTGGCATTCTTTAAGGTTTTGGATTTTAAAGAAGGTTGAAGAAGGTGGGAGAGGCAGAGAAGAGAAACGTCAGAAAGAACAGAAATGAACTAAGTGGACTTAAGTAAATGATGTTCCATTTTTATTTATCATGAAATTTGTACATTATTTTTATTTCCCCTAAGACCAAACTCATAAAAATATGCTGAATGACTTCAGATTAACAATGCAAATTATACTGCTTATTGAAATAGTAAACAACACTGGGGAGATAAAAAAGGGATAGTAGGTATAATTAAATATCCTTTTCAAATGCTTTGGTTAAATGCAATTGTGATGGAGAATTTTCTAAGCTATTCTCTCTAATCTACAGAATATGGAAAAATTGTTATATGTCAGTGACAGGTTTTTGGAATGACAAATCTAATAAAAAAATGTCTTCAGTTGGAGATCCAAAATTTAAGGTTATTATTGTTTATAGACATCTGGTCTCAATGAATGAAAGGCTAATTATTTTTAGGAAAAAAAAGAATCTAATAAAAAAATTAAAAGTGGTTGAAAAAGAATAAAAGTAGGTAATACTGCTTCCACTGGGCTTCCCAGGTGATACACTGATAAAGAATCTGCCTGCAATGCAGGAGACACAAGCAGATACAGGTCCGATCCCCAGGTTGGGAAGATCCCCTGGAGGAGGGCATGGCAACCCACTCCAGTATACTTGCTGGGAGAATCCCATAGACAGAGGAGCCTAGTGGGCGACGTGCCACAGGGTCACAAAGAGTTGGACATGACTGAAGCGACTGAGCACGCACACACTGTTTCCATGACAGTGTCTTATGATGCCAAGATTAAAAAATTATTTGTCTACTGAAATGATAAACTTCATATTTGAAAATATGAATTATACTGAGATACATTAGTAGGTGTTTAAGAATCTACTATAAAACAAATGTATAATGAACTTGAGTTCATATTATTTAAAAAACGCATGCCTTTCACAATCCAAAGTATTCTTATTTTTATTAAGGAAAGTTAATGAGGCAAAATCTGAGTCCTATAACATCACAGATATATATATATATAAAGGTGAATATACTACAGCAATACTAGTGAGAACAAGTGCCATTTTCAGATATTTACTATAGGCTTGGTACAGTGATAAATGCTTTATCTCATATTTTTCAATAGCCCTGTAAGGTAAATGTTCATTTTTCAGAGAAGAAAACTAAATCTTAGCAAATTTAGTAGTCTATCCAAAGTGAGAGAGAATTTTAACTCAGTTCTATTGACTCAAAAGGCCGTGTTCTTCATCATTACATTATACTGTCTAAAGTCTCCATTAACCTAATGTATATATGTTACCGTGACTGAACAAAGAGATGACTGTTAGCCATTGTACAGAATTCAGGATGGTGTCCTTTAAAAGAGAGTGCCAGCATTTTTTGAACTTCATTTAAAATTTGTTTTATTTTATATTGGGGTATATTGATTAACAATTTGTGTTAGTTTCTACAAAAAAGTGATTCAGTTATACATATACACATTACGTATTCGTTTTCAAATTCTTTTCCCATTTAGGTTATTACAGAGAATTGAGCAGAGCTCCCTATGCTATACAGTAGGTCCTCGTTGGTTATCTGTTTTAAATAAGTAGTGCCTACTTCTCAACCTGAAGCTCACAATCTATCTCTCCCCCCTCAACTATGAGATCTTTCTCTCTGAGCCTGTTTTTTGTTTTGTAAGTAAGTTCATTTATATCATTTTTTTAAAATTCCACATATAAGCAATATCATATATTTGTCTTTCTCTGTCTGACTTACTTCACTTAGTATGATAATCTCGAGTTCCATCCATGTTGCTAGGACTTCACTTTTGATCTATCAAAGTGATACTCTTAGTCAAATTTTTATATTCATTTTAGAGATAACAGTTTACATTTATTGGGTATATCATATAGGATAATGTCAACTTTACTTGCAATTTTCCCTCACTCTACTGTCTATGAGTTAGTGCATTATTATCCCCAGCTTCTAAAAGAAAGCAAATTTATAAAAAAATATTACAAACACAAATGAGCCTTTTATAACTGCTTAGAAGAAATTTATTTATAAATTTCCCCTTTAACTTCAACTATCATCATGCCCTTCTACATTATGAAGTACTGTTAAAAGTATACCTGGTATTATGATATGCTTTATTTCTATGTGCAAGAAATGTATCTGAGAAATGTCATTTCAAGTAGAGATATTCTCCAATTTCCAACCACAAAAGCAATTCTATATTAACAGGTAAACACAGGATACTATGTTTAGAAACGTGCATCACTGCATTGATTCTCTGATAGATTCAACTATGTTGAGAGGTCACTTGTTTCTGGCTATTGTCATTTTGGCAGTAGTAGTTGGGGGAGCATGGTAAGCAGAGTCAAAGAATATGTACAACTCCTCTTTTAAACGTATATAAAAGCAACACAGTCAAACCTCATCTCCAAAAGAGAGAAAAAGAGAAAATCCAAGTGAAAAATTTGGAGTCAACCGATTTAATCAAGTGCGCAGTGATGCAAACAATGCCACCTGAAATAGCTTCTTTCATTTCTACTCCAAATGCTAGAATCAGGGATGAAGGACATCAGCTGCATATTACTTCTGGGAAATAAATAGTTAAGATTTTTTTCAAATTTTTCTACTGTTTCCAGAATTTACTTAATTTTTTCCCATCAAATATTTTAAGTAAAAATAATTAAAAAATAAAAATACAATTTGGAAAACAGAGTTATAAAGGTAGTGAAAGAAAAACTCTTTCATTGACTTTAAATACTGCTGTAACATTACATTTTAAAATTTAAAGAAAAAGATTATACTAAAAGTCACATCAGATTGAAATCATGGTAGGTTCCTCTCCAAATTATAAGTTCATATCTAACACTAACCTTTATCACTCTCTATAATGTGCTGTTTTATATTACTTTGCCATACACTGATAGTTTTTGTAAACTAAGACCTACTTCACCTACTTTTAAAGACAAATGTTTGCTTTGTGTCTACAAATGTGTGCTCACTGTAGTCCCTCAGACATTCATTAGCGTTTAGAATTTGCTCTTAAGGAGGACAATAGCATTGTAAATGAAAATGACCAGTAGCCAAAGGGAACATATAATAGTTTGTAATTAAACAAAAGTGTTGCTGAGTTAATCAAGTTCATGTCTTAATATTCTTTAAAGCATTGCTATCTTGTCAAAATGAAGACTTCAGTATTCTCTCTGTATTTTTTTTAATTGGTAATGAAAACTAAACAAATTACACCACTGAGATTTGTTTTTTTAACCCATTTAAGTACAATAAATAAGCTAAGTATGTTTTGATCAAAGTTTTCACTGGAGTCTCCTTTTTAACTCTTTCACCAGTTTCATAATTAACAGTTTGTGCAGGCACTAGCCTATTTATAGCTTTTGCTCTGCATGGGCCCATGCTGTTGATCTCATCTTTTTGGATTAGAACACAGATTGAAACATTACATCCTTCCCATGGTAACTGCATCATTTATTTGAAACACCATAGATTTGACAGAATTCTTCTGGGAGAGAGTTTTTATTGTAACTTTGATTTGAATTGTTAATTGTATTAAAGGTGAATCCAAATTAAATGAAAGAACTCAAGAAGTTGACTGACTTGCTAAAATAGATGGATGATTTTGCAGCAAAGCATAATTTCTGGAACCTGTAGAACATTATCCAGTTTCAGTGGACTGTCTCTTAGTTTTTCTAAAACTAAAGGACTTACCGTGTTTTTCTCTAAAAAGAAAAAAAAAACAGCACATAGATAAGAAAATCTAAAGTTATGTCAAACAAATTACGTTTTAGTTATTAGCGGCTAGTTTGTAAATATCAAAGATCCACTTATTGTAGTGCTTGGAGCTGTATTTGCATGCTGATGAAATGCAAGTGGATGGCTGTGAACTGTAGGGTTATCTCTAGTGCAGCAGTGGGAGCTCCAGAATCAGACAGTTGAGCATCTGACTGACTCAAGAGTCCAAGCTGCAGACCTCTTCTATTCACTTTCTTTACAACAATTAAAATATGCAAAGTGATAATTTTCCTTAAGTAGCCTTAAATGTGCGATCTATTTAAATGTGAAGAAAATTGCCTGAAGCTTCTGGTGTGAGGGACAAAAAAGAATAAATTATGCAAATAGCAGAAAAGGACTCTACCACTTGAACGCCTAATTTTCCTGTAATAAGCATACTGTTTCATTTAATTTTTTGCCTCTTATTAAAAGTGACAGTTCTTTTGCACTGTCTGATGGTTATATCTGACACAAGCTAGGGAAATGACTGCTAGACTAAATGCTAAAGCATTTTGGTAGCTTTTTTAGATGATGGTTACATTCACAAAGTAATTATGCACTGAAGAGTAGAGAAATAAGGTTTAATTACACAGTAATCGCTTCTGATGGACACGGCAGAAGTGTGAACACCGCCAGACTGCAATCCATCAATGACAAACCCCTGGCCACTTTTAATTCCTCCTCATTTGCATCATAACCTCCGCACCAAGTTGCACAAATGCTGTTAAATGTTAATAGGAGCTGTCTCTCCACTCAAAATGAATGCTTAAGCTGTTTCATTTTTTTTCTCCTCCACCTCAGACCTTCAAAACCAGCTCCTCTCTGAGAGCAGGCATTAAGCACAGAGCATGGTGCGTGGTCACTGTTGTGCTAATTGGGAGCAACACTTAAAGTTTTATCTCTCAAGCGCTAATAATGCACACTGCTGACAAACCAGTGAATAAGTAATGTACTTGGAGGGGGGGTGAGGGAGAAAGGCATGCCTAGAATGAAAAATGCAGTTGGGACCGTTGTTCAGTGACTAGCTATTTGATTAGGCCCTGTAGTCATATTTAATCCAGATCCTTAGGGAACATAGACAAAATTACATCTTCATCTCATCAAACATTCAGCCATATTTAAGCATTCAGCTGATCAAGCTTTTATTGTTTCTCTTGCAGCAATATAGAGACAGTGTTGTCCTGTATTCTTCAATTCCGGAAGCTGGTGGAAGACAGGCCCTGGGAGCTGTGGGCCTGGTTTAGAGGGCCCACTGTGATTAGGGGAGCCTAGATGCAAAGGGGTTAAATAATTTCAGTCACTAGGTACTATAATGTTCAAGTTGATAAAACCTCCAGCCTTCAAGTCTATTTGTACAGTCTTTAATTCTCAATCTCATTTTCCCTATTTTCTTTCTTTTTTCTTTTTAAAAATGTTCTTTCCTCTACCTTGTCTTTAAACTCAGTCCATTTCCTGGGACAGGTCTGCATCATTAAACTGCAGATGGTTCTTTTTCTATTAAGCAGCAGGTATCATTCTTGTCCTGACAGGAAGAGGCTCCACCTGCTGCCGGCCCACTAATACTTCCAGCTGACTGCTTTGCAGCATAGGAAGGGTAATTTGTAAGCAGTGTGCTAAGTATAACAGCAGACTCTAAGAAGTGACAAAAGAGCCATTTTCTGCATGAAGATTGAGAATTATCAACACCTTTCGATGCATAATAGTTAAGCCTTTATCACTTGAGGAGCTGCTGATAAGGTTAAGAACACTAGACAAACTGCTCATTAGTGGAAAGGTTTGCCTTTTACATTAAAGACTGCTGGGTACTGAAGTTCCTCTAGTGAGCAATACATCCCTGGCATTTGAAAAGAATGAGCTGATCGGTGTACATAAATGAATATGGAAAAGGAGACCTGGAATGTTCTAAAGATATTAGTGAGGTTTTTCTCAAGCTTACAGAATGATAAGCCTGTGCATGTCTTCAAAAGCCGTGTGATCTGCTAGGTAAGGCCCTAGATTAAAAGTCATAACACCTACACTTTGTTCTGTATTTTACCCCCAGCTAGCTGTGTGACCTTGGGTAAGTAATTTACAGTTGATGAAAACTAAAACATAAGATGATTCAAATATAGAATATCAGGATTCTTAGGCTGCATCAATAAATAACCTGAATCAATTTTAAATATCTCAGGTACTAATATGTTGGTAATAAATTCAGGAGAGAAAAGATTATTTAGGATACAGTCACTCATTTTATGTTGGTAGTTGCATTAGGGATTTTCAGTTGGAATTTATTTCATTCATTTTTAGAGTTCTTGTGTATCCAGAGGAATGGGACTATTATTTCTACATTTCTGCTATATAGTTCTCGTATAAATAAGAAATGGCAAATGATAACTTCCTTGGGTGCTATTTAGAACACTGCACCTGTAGTTTAAGCCTCCCAATCTTCATATAAAGTGAGTAATATTAACCCTGTCTTAAAGATGAAGAAACTGAAGCTTGGAGTTTAAGTAACTTGCACTAAGACACATATGTATGAGAAGCTCTAGTGGGATTTGAACCCAACTCTGATTTGAAAGTCTCTGTGTTTAACCATGGTTTGAAACTGAGTTCCATTTGTACAGAGCACGGTGACACAAACTAAATCTGGTTCTTTTCCATCCTTTTCCTGATTGTCTGACTTGAAGTCCTATTCATCAATCGTGCTTTTTTTTTTTGCCTACTTACCATGTTTACGAAACTCCAGGAGTTTTTGATGGATAGGGAGGCCTGGCGTGCTGCAGTCCATGGGGTCACAAAGAGTAGGACACGACCGAGTGACTGAAGGAAGGAAGAGAAAGGCTAAACTTCTGTCGCATTAGAAACAGCTCAGTCTACTGATCATATCAGGCCAATTCTGAGGAGATGTCCTTAAAAACAAATAGAGTTTCTACTTAATTTGTTGATATGAGGCATAACATTTGAAGTCTCTGTGCTCACCTGCCCATCTGGATATGTCAATGGAGATATTCTTGTCACCTCTCAATGAAATATATTGTGAGCAAAGTTCCTGTCAGACTTATGTGTACCCGCATATTACCCCAAGCACACAACTAACATAAAGTGTGCTGGCCTGAGGCAAAATTGGTTTGATACCCACAACCATATCTTTAAAAGATTGTTCCTTCTATGGCAATCCTTCCTAACTCAGGGATGAAAGCAAGTCAGTATAAAGAGAGGGAATAAAAGGGCCAAAAATTTCAGCACCAGTTCTTCATTGCTAGGTCAGGCTGAAGAAGGAACAGAAGAAGTACAGATTTAGAGAAGAGAGCCCCAGAAAGCAAGAGTATGCAAGAAGAAGCAACTGGGTTGGAAGGGAGAAATATATGAGTATCGCGCATATTGGAAGAAAAGGAAAAGCAAAGGAATTATTTTTCTTCTTTCTCTCGTAACACCTTTCTTTCTAATACATTGGTGATCTACATTTTGATACAACTATCCGGCTAGCTTTTCTGTAGAAACTTAAAATTGTTTTTTAAATTCCTTTTAATATAAATGACTGAATCATTAATGCCTAAAAAAGCATATAGGAACAAGCCTGGTATTGCGTCATTGTCTGTTAGGCATTTCTGAGATGTTACATTCCTAATGCCTGTCCTGTAAGCACAGGTAAGCACAAGACCCCAACCCAGCTGCTTTCTACCCCAATGATGCCAGATTTCAGGATCTGTCAACAGTAGTCATGTCATCAAGTTATTTTCTTTTCCCTTGAATCATTGCTGCAATAAACTCACTACTCCAATTCTTCTCTCTTAACTGAAAATTGTGCTGCCAGACTGTGGGTTAACCATTTATAGATTCTTTTCTTCATGGAGATTTTGCATGGCCATGTAATTAATAAAATTATAATTTCTTCCTTAATGTCTGTCTCTACTTTCAGACTATAAACTCCTTTAAATCAATCTGTTGTCTATACCATGGGATTCCCTGTGTCCAGCACATACCTTGAGTCTGTCAGGATACAAAAGATATAAACAATCCTTTTAAGAAGGTGGTGGCGAGGAAAGAGCAGGGAAATAATGCTAAAGGGTCGCTAGTAAATTCCAGTAGTGAAAAGAATGAGAAAGAGAAAACTTTATGAAGATGCACTGGAAACCTGTGCTCTGATATTTTTAGGACAGGAGATCAGTGATAGAGAAAACTCTGGTTCTGCATGACTCAGATCTGGCCTCTTGTCTTTTAAACATAGTGAACCTTAAAGTAAATATGCAAATACTGAGCTCTACCATAAAAGCGGCTGAACATTGAAGAATTGATGCTTTTGAATTGTGGTGCCAGAGAAGACTCTTGAAAGTCCCTTGGACTGCAAGGAGATCAAACCAGTCAATCCTAAAGGAAATCATCCCTGAATATTCATTGGAAGGACTGATGCAGAAGCTCCAATACTTTGGCCACAGAATATGAAAAGCCGACTCAGAAAGACTGAGGGCAGGAGAAGGTGGCAACAGAGGATAAGATGGTTGAATGGTATCACCGCCTCAATGGACATGAGTTTGAGCAAACTCCAGGAGAGAGTGAAGGACAGAGAAGCCTGGCGTGAGGCAGTCCATGGGATCACAAAGAGTTAGACATGACTTAGCAACTGAACAACAACATAGGAAGGAAAAATGTTAAAACTAGTATTTAACCGTGAAAAAACTAATGAAGATGATTAACACCATAAGAATATATGATGAAATGTAAGTTGTTTATTTACCATTTTTATAAATGACTAAACCATTAATGCCTATAAAAAAACATCCAGGAAGAAGCTTGGTATCATGTCATTGTATGTTAATTCATTTTGAGGTATTACTTAATTTTTTTATACAACATACAATTTTATGTAGTCTGTTGTCCATGTTGCATAATCATCATACTTTCAAACTAGAGAGAAAACTAACGAAAAATCTGATGTCATGATTCCCAATTACAACTGAAAACTATTTGAATTTAATTCAATATTATATTATCAATCTATACTAAGGGGGCAATTTCTAGAAATACATGATATGGTGTAACAGTCTTCCATGAGTTAATCTGTAAGCCTGTAAGCCTGTTTTAGTTCTGTTCTCCAGTATACCAGCATAATAAAAGTTCCAGTGTACTTAGAATCAAAGGCGCTGTACAAGTAGAAAATAGGGTGCGTATTATTAACCTTTCTGTGCTTGTTTCCTCATCTGTAATATGGGGTTAATGATATTTCTGCACCTCACGAGACTGTTGTGTGAATTAATGTTTGTAAAGCCCTTTAAGGTCCACGGATGAAAGATGCCATAAAAGTCCAAAGGTGATAATATTATAGTTATTGAAATTAGAAACACCAATAATGCTGGGAACTGAATATATATTTGGTTGAAGGCACCTCACACATTATGAATTTGAAGGCTCTTAAAGAAGCTTGCCATTTCAAAATTAATGTTTTGATATATATAGAATAAATTCCACAGAGATATTACATATATGTGATAAGCCAAATGGATATAGTTTGCTCATAACTGACAAAAGCAGGGTATGAGTCTCCATTTGGTCCATGTTTTTTTCAGAGGAAGTACTACAGTAAAATACACAGGATCTGTAGTCAAAATTATATAATGTCAAAATGGTCTATTTAGAAAAAGGCAGTAAATTTAGAAAAATGGCATGTTAAAATGACAGCATGATTTAATGAAATCTTTATTTATACCTCTGTTTATACTGCTGTTATTTTTTAATTTACATTTTGAATCTACTTGAATAATTTACAAATATTAAGCACAAAACACAACAGCATTCTTTTTGAGGACAAAAAATATAAATTATCAGTTGTCAACTGTTTGAATTAATTCTAATGTGTGTATTAAATATTTTTTTCTAAAAGTTTAGAATGGTATTATACTAAATCAACATAATACAGAAAAGAATATAAATTTTCTAATATCGTAGCTCTTTTTAAAAAAAATACTCAAGTGTCTCATGAGATTATTTACTTATTTATCCACTCATTCATTCACTCACTCAGTGTTTATTTGTACCATATACAATAATAATTTAAAAATACAAATCTTAGAATATATGTATGAATGTGTAAATGTTTATGTTTAGAGAAAACAGTCTAGAGACATGCACAACATTCCATTATCAAACTTCATAATAATTACCTCTAGGAAGTGGTTTGGGATAAGGAAAATACAGTAGAACTTTTTTAAAAATTTTATACCAGTCTATACTGGTTGATTTTGTTACAAAAAATATGTGTAACTTTTTAATTTTTAAAAGGCACATTCACAGAAAGCAAAAGGTTAGAAAGACTCCAAAATAAAAGTAAAGATTGATGAGACAAAACTAAAGAAGTTAGAGTTTAAGAAACATTCTTAATTTATTGTCAGGGTGAAAAGGAAAGACAAGTAGTTAAAGGGAGGATTCATCATCCTTGATCATAATTTAGGAAAATTAACATGCACATGTATTTTTGCTTTTTAGACATATCTTAAGATTTAATTAGAAGGAATGCAATTTTGTCTTTTAATCCATTGAAGAATGCTTTTCGACTAAGTAGAGAAAAGGTTAACTTCAAATAATAGTGGCAAACCAGTCAAGGAAAAACAACAAGACTTCACAATTAAAGTCAAAGAGTCAAACAAACATTATATTTAGAAAGTCAAGAGCTTTGTTTTGGTTGCTTTAGAGATTTTCCCCAATTTATGGGAGGTTCAAGGTTACCACGGTCAGTATCTACAGCTCAAAGTCATTCCAGAGTTTATTCAATATTAGTGTTAAAAGATTTAAGCCTGTATTTCAATGGAAAAAATTGAAATCTGGGACTACTGACATTATGAGTGTAAGTAAATTATAGTAAAAGGTCACATGGGCCAGCTTACCTCTAGACAGCTAATAAGCAGAGAAAGCTATATTTAGAAGTTTAAAATCAAGAAATATTGTTCAGTCTAAGTCGTCTCCAAATCTTTGCAATCCAGTGAATTGCAGCATGCCAGGTGTCCATGTTCTTCACTGTCTTCTGGAGTTTGCTCAAACTCCTGTCCACTGAGCCAGTGATGCCATCCAAACCTCTCATCCTCTGTAGCCCCCTTCTCCTGCCCTCAATCTTCCCCAGCATCAGAATCTTTTCCAATGAGTCAGCTCTTCGCATCGGATGACCAAAGTATTGGAGCTTCAGCTTCAGCTTCAGCATCAGTTCTTCCAATGAAATTCAAGGTTTATTTCCTTTAGGATTGACTGGTTTGATCTTTTTGCTATCCAAAGGATGCTCAAGCATCTTTTCCAGCAACACAGTTTGAAAGCATCAATTTGTCAGCACTCAGCCTTCTTTATGGTCCAAATCTCACATCCATACATAACTACTGGAAAAACCATAGCTTTGACTAATTGGACCCTTGTTGGCAATTGATCTCTCTGCTTTTTAATATACTGCTTACGTTTGTCATAGCTTTTCTTCCAAGGAGCAAGCGTCTTTTAATTTCGTGACTGTAGTCACCATCCAGAATGATTTTGGAGGCCAAAATTATAAAATCTGCAACTGTTTTCACTTTTTCCCCACCTATTAATCATGAAGTGACAGGACAGGATGCCATGATCTTAATTTTTTGAATGGCGAGTTTTAAGCCAGCTTTTTCACTCTCCTCTTTAACTTTCATCAAGAGGCTCTTTAGTTCCTCTTTGCATTCTGCCATTAGAGTCATATCATCTATGTATCTGAGATTGTTGTTATTTCTCCCAGCAGTCTTGATTCCAATCTGAGCTTCATCCAGGCCAGAATTTTGCATGATGTACTCTGCATATAAGTTAAATAAGCAGGATGACAATATACAACATTGCCATACTCCTTTCTCACTTTTGAACCAGTCCATTGTTACATGTGGAGAAGGCAATGGCACCCCACTCCAGTACTCTTGCCTGGAAAATCCCATGGATGGAGGAGCCTGGTGGGCTGCTGAGGGTTGTTACATGTAAGGTTCTAACTATTGATTCTTGACCTGCATACAGGTTTACAGGAGGCAGGTGAGGTGGTTTGGTATTACCATCTCGTTAAGAATTGTCCACAGTTTGTTGTGATCCACACACTCAAAAGCTTTAGCACAGTCAAGAAAACAGAAGTAGATGTTTCTCTGGAATTCCTTTGCTTTTTCTACCATCCAAATGATGTTGGCAATTTGATCTCTGGTTCCTCTGCCTTTTCTAAATTCAGCTTGTACATCTGGAAGTTCTTAGTTCACGTATTGTTAAAGCCTAATTGGAGAATTTTGAGCATTACTTTGCTAGCATGTGAGATGAGAACAACTATAGTTTGGGCTTCCCTGGTGGCTCAGATGGTAAAGAATCCACTTGCAATGCACAAGAGATCCCTGGGTCAGGAAGGCATCCTGGAGAAGAATGCCATCCCACTGCAGTATTCTTGCCTAGGAAGTCCCATGGACAGAGGAGTCTAGCAGGCTACAGTCCATGGGGTTGTAAAGAGTCAGACATGACTGAGCAATTAACACTTTCACTTTGAACATTCTTTGTCCAAAGTGGTTTGGAACGGCAAACCACTTCAGTTTTCTTGCCTTGAGAACCCCATGAACAGTATGAAAAAGCAAAAAGTTAGGACACTGAAAGATGAACTCCTTAGGTCAGTAAGTGCCCAATATACTACTAGAGATTAGTGGAGAACTAACACCAGAAAGAATGAAGAGATGGAGCCAAAGCAAAAACAACACCCAGTTATGGATGTGACTGGTGATGGAAGTAAAGTCTGATGCTGTAAACAGCACTATTGCATAGGAACATGGAATGTTAGGTCCATGAATCAAGGCAAATTGGAAGTGGTCAAACAGGAGATGGCAAGAGTGAACATCGATATTTTAGGAATCAATGAACTAAAATGGATGGGAATGAGTGAATTTAACTCAGATGACTGAGTTATATCTACTACTGTGGGCAAGAATCCCTTAGAAAAATGGAGTAGCCATCATAGTCAACAAAAGAGTCTGAAATGCAGTACTTGGAGGCAATTTCAAAAACAATAGAATGATTTCTATTTGTTTCCAAGGCAAACCACTCAATATCACAGTAATCCAATCTATGCCCCGACCAATAATGCTGAAGAAGTTGAAGTTGAACAGTTCTATAAAGACCTACAAGACCTTCTAGAACTAACACTAAAATAGATATCCTTTTCATTATAGGGGACTGGAATGCAAAAGTAGGAAGTCAAGAAATACCTGGAGTAACAGGGAAATTTGGCCTTGGAGTACAGAAAGAAGCAGGGCAAAGGCTTGGCAAAGAGTTTTGCCAAGAGAACCCACTGGTCATTGCAAACACCCTCTTGCAACAGCACAAGAGAAGACTCTACACATGGACATCACCAGATGGTCAATACCGAAATCAGATTAACTATATTCTTTGCAGCCAAAGATGGAGAAGCTTTAAACAGTCAGCAAAAACAAGACCAGGAGCTGACTGTGGCTCAGATTCATGAATTCCTTATTGCCAAATTCTGACTTAAATTTAAGAAAGTGGGAAAGCTACTAGACCATTCAGGCATGACCTAAATCAAATCCCTTATGATTATACAGTGGAAGTGAGAAATAGATTCAAGTGAATAGATCTGAAGGAGTGCCTGAAGAACTATGGACGGAGGTTCATGACATTGTACAGGAGGCAGGGATCAAGAACATCCCCAAGAAAAAGAAATGCAAAAAGGCAAAATGGTTGTCTGAGGAGGCCTTACAAACAGCTATGAAAAGAAGAGAAGTGAAAGGCAAAGGAGAGAAGGAAAGATATACCTATTTGAATGTAGAGTTCCAAAGAATAGCAAGGAGAGATGAGAAAGCCTTCATCTGTGATCATGCAAAGAAATAGAGGAAAACAATATAATGGGAAAGACTAGTGATCTCTTTGAGAAAATTAGAGATACCAAGGGAACATTTCATGCAAAGATGGGCTCAATAAAGGAAAGAAATGGTATGGACCTAACAGAAGCAGAAGATATTAAGAACAGATGGCAAGAATACACAGAAGAACTATACAAAAAAGATCTTCATGAACCAGATAATCAGGATGGTGTGATCACTCACCTAGAGAAAGACGTCCTGGAATATGAAGTCAAGTGGGCCTTAGGAAGCATCACTTGAACAAAACTAGTGGAGGTGATGGAATTCCAGTTGAGCTATTTGAAATCCTGAAAGATAATGCTGTGAAAGTGCTGCACTCAATATGCCAGCAAATTTGGAAAACTCAGCAGTGGCCACAGGACTGGAGAAGGTCAGTTTTCATTCCAATCCCAAAGAAAGGCAATGCCAAAGAATGCTCAAACTACTGCACGATTGCACTCATCTCACATACAATCAGAGTAACGCTCAAAATTCTCCAAGCCAGGCTTCAGTGGTACATGAACCGTGAACTTCAAGATGTTCAAGCTGGATTTAGAAAAGGCATAGGAACCGGAAATCAAATTGCCAACATCCAGTGAATCATTGAAAAAGCAATAGAGTTCCAGAAAAACATTTACTTTGCTTTATTGATTATGCCAAAGCCTTTGACTATGTGGATCACAACAAACTGTGGAAAATTCTAAAAGAGATGGGAATTCCAGACCACCTGATCTGCCTCCTGAGAAATCTGTATGCAGGTCAAGAAGTAACACGTAGAACTGGACATGGAACAGCAGACTGGTTCCAAATCGGGGAAGGAGTACGTCAAGGCTGTATATTGTCACCCTGTTTATGTAACTTAAGTGCAAAGTATATCATGAGAAATGCTGGACTAGATGAAGCACAAGCTGGAATCAAGATTGCTGGTAGAAATATCAATAACCTCAGATATGCAGATGACACCACCCTTATGGCAGAAAGTAAAGAGGAACTAAAAAGCCTCTTGATGAAAGTGAAAGAGGAGAGTGAAAAAATTGGTTTAAAACTCAACATTCAGAAAACTAAGATCATAGCATCTGGTCCCATTACTTTATGGCAAAGAGATGGGAAACAGTGGAAACATTGGCAGACTTTATTTTTGGGGCCTCCAAAATCACTGCAGATAGTGACTACAGTGACTTTTAATTTAATGAAATTATAAGACGTTTATTCCTTGGAAGAAAAGTTATGACCAACCTAGACAGCATATTCAAAAGCAGAGACGTTACTTTGCCAACAAAGGTCCGTCTAGTCAAGGCTATGGTGTTTCCAGTAGTCATGTATGGATTGAGAGTTGGTCTATAAAGAAAGCTGAGCGCCAAAGAATTGATGCTTTTGAACTGTAATGTTAGAGAAGACTCTTGAGAGTCCCTTGGACTGCAAGGAGATCAAACCAGTCAATCCTAAAGGAAATTAGTACTGAATATTCATTGGAAGGACGGATGTTGAAGCTGAAGCTCCAATACTTTGGCCACCTGATGCGAAGAGCTGACTCATGTGAAAAGACCCTGATGCTGGGAAAGATTAAGGACAGGAGGAGAAGGAGACGACAGAAGGTGAGATTGTTGGATGGCATCACCGACTCAGTGGGCATAAGTTTGAGTAAACTCTAGGTGTTGGTGATAGACAGGGAAGCCTGGCATGCTGCAGTCCATGGGGTCACAAAGAGTCGGACACAACTGAGCGACTGAACTGAACTGAACTAACTGGAATTTCTTTTCCTTGGGGTTGGAATGAAAACTGATCTTTTCCAGTCCTATGTCCATTGTTGAATTTTCCAAATTTGCTGGCATAATGAGTCCAAGACTTTAACAGCATCATCTTTTAGGACTTTAAATAGCTTTATAAACATGAAAACATTTAATTTCTTACCAAAAATTACAAGTTTTTATATGCATATTTAAAAATAACATACTTCCTAGAATATATAAATAAGTAAATGGAACTGATACATTATGTCACCTGAATTCTATTTCTTCCACTCTAATAAATGATTTTTTAAAAATATTTATAAATTTTTAGTTTTAGCTGTGCGAGTCTTCACTGCTGCGCACAGGCTTTCTCTAGTTGCAGGAAGAGGGGTGATATTCTTTTTTTTTTTCTTTTGATATTCTTTTTATTTTATTTTTTTAAATTTTATTTTATTTTTAAACTTTACAATATTGTATTGGTTTTGCCAAATACCGAAATGAATCCGCCACAGGTATACCTGTGTTCCCCATCCTGAACTCTCCTCCCTCCTCCCTCCCCTACCCTCCCTCTGGGTCATCCCAGTGCACCAGCCCCAAGCATCCAGTGTCGTGCATCGAACCTGGACTGGCAACTCGTTTCACAGATGATATTATACATGTTTCAATGCCATTCTCCCAAATCTTCCCACCCTCTCCCTCTCCCACAGAGTCCATAAGACTGATCTATACATCAGTGTCTCTTTTGCTGTCTCGTACACAGGGTTATTGTTACCATCTTTCTAAATTCCATATACATGCATTAATATACTGTATTGGTGTTTTTCTTTCTGGCTTACTTCACTCTGTATAATAGGCTCCAGTTTCATCCACCTCATTAGAACTGATTCAAATGTATTCTTTTTAATGGCTGAGTAATACTCCATTGTGTATATGTACCACAGCTTTCTTATCCATTCATCTGCTGATGGGCATCTAGGTTGCTTCCATGTCCTGGCTATTATTAACAGTGCTGCGATGAACAATGGGGTACACGTGTCTCTTTCCCTTCTGGTTTCCTCAGTGTGTATGCCCAGCAGTGGGATTGCTGGTGATATTCTTTAATGCAGTGCACAGGCTTCTCATTCAAGTGGCTTCTCCTTATTTCAGAGCAGGGACTCTAGGGTGCTTGGGTTTCAGTAGTTGTGGTGCAGTGGATCAGCTACCCCACAGAATGTGGGATCTTCCTGGACCAAGGATTGAACTTGCATTGCAAGGCAGATTCTTAACCACTGGGCCACCAGTGTGTTGTTCGCTCAGTTGTGTCTGACTCTGTGACCCCATGGATGATACCCTCCAGGCTCCTCTGTCCATGAGATTCTCTAGGCAAGAATACTGGAGTGGAGAAGGGCCACCAGGGAAGCCCTCTAATAAACATTCTTACATGACTTTTTGTTTCACCTCTGCTCTTGACTTTCTGGCTTAGTTATACATAACTTTACCTACAAACTCCTTTCTTAATATTTGGAAAGACTGTGGTACCCAAGGAGATAAAGGGCAATAGAAATGCAAGAAGCTAGTGATAGTGTACTTAACCTTTTTATTTTGATCAGTTACATATTGACTCAACTTCCTTAGAATTTTCCAGAATTTCTTGTAGATTGGTGAGTAACACTGTGTGTCAGAGTGATAACTGATTTCCAGCAAAATGTGTTCAATGAAGAGATCAGTCTCTAATACAGTGATCAGCAAATATTAGTGGCCAATAAACATTAATGAACAAATGAACTGCCTGAATGGACTTTATGTTCATTATGAAATTAATTGGTTGGGTTACCCTTACTTTCCTGGTAGCTCAGCCAGTAAAACATCTGCCTGTAATGCAGGAGACCTGGGTTCGATCGCTGGGTCGGGAAGATCCCCAAGGAAATGGCAACCCACTTCATTATTCTTGCCTGGAAAATTCCATGGACAGAGGAGCCTGGTAGGCTACTGTCCCACCAGTAGAAAAATGCTAACTCTTCTGAGGACTATAGTTTTCTACTATTTTTTATTTTTTATCTAAGTTACCCTCCTATCTTTTTCCTTCTATTCATTAACAAATTTACTTAAGTTTTCTCAAGTAGAAAAACTTTGTATTTAGGCCATCATCTATTGAATATCCCCCTCAAGGACATGAAAAACATAGTAAATACCAAACATAGATCTTCCTAATTATTTGCTTTCTATCACCTTCACTAATTCTTCTTTTTTTTTTTTTTTTGTCATTCCCTGATCTGTTTCTCTGAAGTTTTAGTCACAATTTTTCCTTCATTCTGTATCTACCTACTTCTAGTTTCCATGATCTCCTCCCCTGACTTCACCAGTTGATATTTCCAATCTCAAATATTCAGTTGAATGATTCTCATTATTATTCACATTTGTTTATTCATTCATTCATTTATTCATTTGAAATTATTTGTGACTCTAGCCCTGCCTGCTTCTGTCTCAATAAAGTAATTATATAATCCTGTAAGTCAAATCATGCCAGGTCCCTGATGAAAGCCTCTACTGACACTCCATTTCATTCAGAGTCCTTACAGTAGTCTACAAGACCCTAAATTATCCTCCTGCCTCTTAAATCCTAATCTCACCCAATATCAGTATTTCTCTTCACTCATTCTGCTCAGTCACCTTGATTCTGTACAAACACAAAATACACTCTTGTTGAAGAATTTTACACTGGCATTCTCTTCTTGGAACACTCACCTACAAGGCTTAGTCCTTCACCCCCTCCTAGCCTTGGCTTAAATGTTTCCTTCTTAGCATGATTTTACTGGTTCATTATGTTTAAAACTGAAACCCTTCACTCAAGTACTCACTGGGAGTACTTGAGTGCTTTGTTCCTGTTCTGTGCTTTGTTCTTCATTTCACCGATCATCCTCCTAACATAAATCTTGGCAAACAGTGGCCCATGGGCCAAATCTAGCCTGCCACCTGTTTTTGTAAAGTATTATTAAAACAGAGCCCAGCCCAGCCCATTCTTTTCTAAATTATCTAAAAATTATCTGTTTGTTTTGTGCTACAATGATAGAGTCGAGTAGTTATAATAAGAACCACCTGGCTCACAAAGCTTAAAATTTTAGTATCTGCTTCTTGTCACAAAAGTTTGCCAATCTGTGCTCGAACACATCAAAAACCAGGCAGGATTTTTTTTTCCATTTTGTTCATTGCTGTATCTGTGTTGCCTACAACAAGTAGGCACAAGGTAAATATTTGTGAATAAACAAATGAATCTTCTAATGTATGCCAAATACTGAGCAGGGACCTGAGCATGCAGAGGTTTGATTCTTCCCACAGTGTCCTGGCAATCCTACAGTTTTGTGTTCAATTTGTGCTTTCTCAGTAAAATAACATAAAATCAAAAACAATAACAATTATTTCATGTCTCTCATCCTGTAAACCTCAATACCCCATTCTTTTTCACTCTCGAGCAATGACATTGCCTAATATTTACCTGAGAAACAGTAGTCAGAACAGAATCATATCATAACCCACCAGTTATATATACCAACATATTTGTATTCATCCCCATGTATTTCTATCTCCATATTAGAGTTGATGATCAGTTCCATATTCCCCACCAGCTGAAATCACCTTGTCTCTACTCCCCTTAGTAGCAAAACTCACCATAAAAGTATCCTATTATTCTTGTCACTACTTAATCACGTCTCATTCTTAACTTGCCATAATAAGATTTTCATCTTTACCACTCCAGTGAAAGCACACATATCAAGGTTGCAACAACCTATCCTGCCAAAGCCAATGTTCAGTTATCAGTCCTCCTGTTACCTGACTTCTAAACATTTGCCTTTTCTCCTTTGCTTTTCGCTTCTCTTCTTTTTATTTTTCTGGGCTCCAAAATCACTGCAGATGGTGACTGCAGCCATGAAATTAAAAGACGCTTGCTCCTTGGAAGGAAAGTTATGATCCAACCTAGACAGCATATTCAAAAGCAGAGACATTACTTTGCCAACAAAGGTCCGTCTAGTTAAGGCTATGGTTTTTCCAGTGGTCATGTATGGATGTGAGAATTGGACTGTAAAGAAAGCTGAGTGCCAAAGAATTGATGCTTTTGAACTGTGGTGTTGGAGAACTCTTGAGAGTCCCTTGGAGTGCAAGGAGATCAAACCAATCCATCCTAAATGAGATCAGTCCTGGGTGTTTATTGGAAGAACTGATGCTGAAGCTGAAGCTCCAGTACTTTGGCCACCTTATGTGAAGAGCTGACTCATTTGAAAAGACCCTGATGCTGGGAAAGATTAATGGCAGGAGGAGAAGGGGACCAGAGAGGATGAGATGGTTGAATGGTATCACTGACTCAATGGACATGAGTTTGGGTAAACTCTGGGAGTTGGTGATGGACAGGGAGGCCTGGCATACTGCAGTCCATGGAATCGCAAAGAGTTGGACACGACTGAGCAACTGAACTGAACTAAACTGAAACATTTGCCAAAGTTCATCATTGCTTCCTTCTTAAATGACTTTCTTCTCATTCTATCCAGGACACATTCTGTTTTTCTTTCCATTTCATAGGCTATTACTTCTCAGTCTCCTTTATAGCTTTTTCATTCTTTTTCTTCATCTCCAACTTTGGAGTGCTCTAGGCCTCATACCTCCTTTTTTCTTTTCACTCCTTGAAATTATCATTCTTTTTATAGAGTTAAATAACATACATATGCGTTTATCCACCAAGACTTTATCAGAAAGTGCATTCTATCTGAGAAATTTAAGAAGACTTTAATTAACAAACTATTTATTTGCAAGGTACAGACAAGATATAGAATACCATAAGGGATAATACAGTATCCTGGGATAAATAACAGCAGGGCTGTTTTACAATTTTATTTTTATAATGGTGTGGCAGAGCAAGCATGGACTGGTTAGTGAAAACAGGCTAGTATAGTTTTTGAGGTTTGCAAGTCCTTGTCAAACAGCTGTTTTATTAAAAATTAAGCTATACAAACTTACAACTAAATAAATTATACTTAAAGGAAAAGTAGTAAATATTCAAAATTCATCAGTTCTCAATTATTTTACTATATTTTACTATTTTATATGTTCTTGAGATTTAAGTCTATTGCAACTGTTTGACAGAAATAATACATAATAGGCTACTTTCCATCTCTTTGTAACTTTACATTCAGTGATACCACAATGTTAGCTTAAAACTAGCCATAGATAGAGAATTTACACCACAGAAATTAGCAGATTTGACAAAGTGATAGAGAAAGTATTAGTTATATGGTTATATTTAAAGGTTTTCATGTCTGTAGCCACTACATTGTGAATAATAATTTTTAAATCTGGTAATATATTCTTCCAGTAGTCAAAAACTATCTGATTTATTTAAGAAGTCACCCGCATCAGTTACAAACAAGTTACAAATTTTTTTTTTCACTTTCATTATAAGATACTACCCTGGGAATATCAGATGTGATTAGCACCATCACTTGATTAAGTTTTGATAATATATCTTTATTCTTGAAGACCCATCTGACTTTTACATAGCAAGAGGGGAAAAGGAGGCTATCATAGCATTCACCATCTCTGTAATTGTTTTAAGTATTGGAAGTGGCACATTCTCTTGGGATGAGGTATTGCTTTTGATTAATCTTGGCAAAGGAGGACAAATCGAGGAGCTTCATTTGGTCCTTATTATGCAATAGAACTCTCTCCATATCAGGGAATTCTTTGTTAAGAAATTTTCATATTCTTACCATATATTCTTGGCCTGTTAGAAAGAAAAAAAACTGGTTCTTAAGTCTTTCCAGATACCAGTCTGAAAACGGACCTGGGCCATCCAATAATACAGAATTATCAGATCTTCAAATATTCCAACTCTGACCAATGGACTTCAGTGGTATTTCAGGTCTGCAGGCATTAGCATCATGTAAAAGACAATATCTAATAAACCCATGAGGTCTATCTGCTTTCCTTCCAAGTGGAGTGATTCTCAGAGTAGCCTCTAAACCAGTAACACCAACATCAGTTGAGAACTTGTTAGAAACATAGATTCTGTTTTTTTTTTCACACCAAAGATACCAAATCAATAGGACTCAGGGATCTGTTTTTAAAGTCCTCCATCAGTATGATTCTGAAGCTTAGGTAAGTTTAAGAACTACTGCTCTAGACCCAATCATTGTTAACTAGCTGCAGGTACCTTTAAGGCAGACGTGGAGGGAGAGTCATACTATATCTCTGACCCTATCACCGGGTCATTCCGTATAGGCCCTGGCCTCCTCAAATAAAGAGCTCCAGGTCTGCAAAGTAGCTCAAATCTAGGAACAAGATAAGAATAAATCCTCATTACTGTACCTCAAGTTAATTTTGTGCCCACTAGGCCTAAGATTTTTCTCCCCACACATGCCAAGAAGCTCCCTAGTTGACTGCCCTTTTGTTTTGTTTCTGAAGACTCCATGGTCAGTGCCACCAAACATCCCCAAAGGTCAAAATGTTTGGATTTTTATCACTGCTCTGTGGCTTATTATATAATTGTGTCCACCTTGGTCTATGGTGAATAAGGACCCCTAATTGGCCTCTAACTCTTTGGCATCCAATTATTTGCACTATCATCAAGGAATGCAGTTCCATTGTTCCCATTATTCTCTGACATAGAATAACCAACATAGAGCATTACTTCAGTGTTCAATGATACTAGTACTCTTCTTTATCAAAGGATTCTTTAGTTCAGTTCAGTTCAGTCACTCAGTCGCGTCTAACTCTTTGCAACCCCATGAATCGCAGCACGCCAGGCCTCCCTGTCCATCACCAACTCCCGGAGTTCACTCACACTCACGTCCATCGAGTCAGTGATGCCATCCAGCCATCTCATCCTCTGTCGTCCCCTTCTCCTCTTGCCCCCAATCCCTCCCAGCATCAATTAGAGTCTTTTCCAATGAGTCAACTCTTCACGTGAGGTGGACAAAGTACTGGAGTTTCAGCTTTAGCATCATTCCTTCCAAAGAAATCCCAGGGCTGATCTCTTTCAGAATGGACTGGTTGGATCTCCTTGCAGTCCAAGGGACTCTCAAGAGTCTTCTCCAACACCACACTTCAAAAGCATCAATTCTTCAGCACTCAGCCTTCTTCACAGTCCAACTCTCATATCCATACACGACCACAGGAAAAACCATAGCCTTGACTAGATGAACCTTTGTTGGCAAAGTAATGTCTCTGCTTTTGGATATGCTTTCCTTCCAAGGAGCAAGCGTCTTTTAATTTCATGGCTGCAGTCACCATCTGCAGTGATTTTGGAGCCCCAAAAAATAAAGTCGGACACTGTTTCCACTGTTTCCCCATCTATTTCCCCATCTATTTCCCATGAAGTGATGGGACCGGATGCCATGATCTTCGTTTTCTGAATGTTGAGCTTTAAGCCAACTTTTTCACTCTCCACTTTCACTTTCATCAAGAGGCTTTTTAGTTCCTCTTCACTTTCTGCCATAAGGGTGGTGTCATCTGCATATCTGAGGTTATTGATATTTCTCCCCTCAATCTTGATTCCAGTTTGTGCTTCTTTCAGCCCAGCGTTTCTCATGATGTACTCTGCATAGAAGTTAAATAAGCATGGTGACAATATACAGCCTTGACGTACTCCTTTTCCTATTTGGAACCAGTCTGTTGTTCCATGTCCAGTTCTAACTGTTGCTTCCTGACCTGCATACAGATTTCTCAAGTGGCAGATCAGGTGGTCTGGTATTCCCATCTCTTTCAGAATTTTTAGTAGTTTATTGTGATCCACGCAGTCAAAGGCTTTGGCATAGTCAACAAAGCAGAAATAGATGTTTTTCTGGAACTCTCTTGCTTTTTCCATGATCCAGCGGATGTTGGCAATTTGATCTCTGGTTCCTCTGCCTTTTCTAAAACCAGCTTGAACATCTGGAAGTTCATGGTTCACATATTGCTGAAGCCTGGC
>NW_011495014.1:5659670-5663361 GCF_000754665.1 Bison bison bison
GCTGAAGCCTGGCTTGCAGAATTTTGAGCATTACTTTACTAGCGTGTGAGATGAGTGCAATTGTGTGGTAGTTTGAGCATTGTTTGGCATTGCCTTTCTTTGGGATTGGAATGAAAACTGACCTTTTCCAGTCCTGTGGCCACTGCTGAGTTTTCCAAATTTGCTGGCATATTGAGTGCAGCACTTTCACAGCATCATCTTTCAGGATTTGAAATAGCTCAACTGAATTTCCATCACCTCAGAGCTTTGTTTGTAGTGATGCTTTCTAAGGCCCACTTGACTTCACATTCCAGGATGTCTTGGTCTAGGTCAATGATCCCACCATTGCGATTATCTGGGTCATGAAGATCTTCCCTGGTCTACACTCATATAATTCACTCCCACATATACTCTGTAGGCTCCTGCCAATCATAATTAATGAGATTCTACAAGTCTTTCATTCAGTCAAGTGAATTCAATGGCAATAATATGGCTTAAACCTGTTTATTCCTTTTCATTTTCTAGGATATTTTGCTGGCTAGGACCTTTTATATGGTTTATTCAGTCAGTTCAGTTCAGTTCAGTCACTCAGTCATGTCCGACTCTTTGCGACCCCACGAGTCGCAGCACGCCAGGCCTCCCTGTCCATCACCAACTCCCAGAGTTCACTCACACTCACGTCAATTGAGTTGGTGATGCCATCCAGCCATCTCATCCTCTGTCATCCCCTTCTCCTCCTGCCCCCAATCCCTCCCAGCATCAGAGTCTTTTCCAATGAGTCAACTCTTCGCATGAGGTGGCCAAAGTACTGGAGTTTCAGCTTTAGCATCACTCCTTCCAAAGAAATCCCTAGGTTAGTACTCATTAATCTTATATATTGATTTTCCAGTTCATTTGAAAAAGTGCTGTTGCATTATTTTCCTGAAGCCTGACTCAGTCAACTTAATTTGTCTCCATCTTTAATTATTCAGGTCTTTACCGCTTGCATCTTCATATCTCAAATTCATCAAGCACACTCTTATCTCCACATTACACTGCTTCTTCTTCTATCTTAGAATTTTCCTTCTTTTCAATTTAAGTTTTCATTCATCTTTCAAAGGTAAACTTAGGTAGTATTTCCTTTATAAAGTATTCCTTAATTGTCTTAGACTTAATTGCTCCTCCTCTTTGACCATAATGAACTTTGACTATTCTTTATTCTCCCTTGAATTATAGTTAGCAATATGCTGAAGAATTGATGCTTTTGAACTGTGGTGCTGGAGAAGACTCTGCAGAGTCCCTTGGAGAGCAAGGAGATCAAACCAGTCAATCCTAAAGGAAATCAACTCTGAGTATTCACTGGAAAGACTGATGCTAAAATGAAAGCTCCAATACTTTGGCCACCTGATGCAAAGAGCTGACTCACTGGAAAAGACCCTGATGCTCGGAAAGATTGAAAGCAGGAGAAGGGGATGACAGAGGATAAGATGGTTGAATGGCATCACTGATTCTATGGATGTGAGTTTGAGCAAACTCTGGGAGATAGTGAAAGACAAGGAAGCCTGGTGTGCTGCAGTCCATGGGGTGACAAAGAGTCAGACATGACTGAGTGACTGAACAACAACAAATGCCTGTCTTTATTACTATCTTGAAATTATCTTGAAAGCCGGGACCATTTCTCATTCACTTCTTTGATTTCCCCAGATCCTTAGCATAACACTAAGTAATATATGTAATAGATGTGTGGTATACATTTGTTTAAGATTTCCCTTGTAGCTCAGTTGGTAAAGAATCTGCCTGCAATGCAGGAGACTTGGGTTCAATTCCTGGGTTGGGATGATCCCCTGAAGAAGGAAATGGCAACCCACTCCAGTATTCTTGCCTGGAGAAACCCATGTACAGAGGAGTCTGGCAGGCTACAGTCCATGAGGTGGCAAGAGTCAGACATAGTGGTTTAGCGATTAAACCACCACTATATATTTGTTTAAATGAAATTACAACTAAATATTGGCTATTTTGGTTAATGCTATTAAGGATGATTTTTACTTGTTTTATATTAACAAATTCAGAGTATTTTTGAAACCTTTCCAGTGACCTCCAAAGATGAAACAATGACTTCAAATCCCCCAAAGTAGCTTCTTACTTTTTAAAATACTTTCATAACTACTCACTGAATATCTACAATCATCTCAGCTGAATATCTACAAACATCTCAAAAGCCATTGATCTCAATTTTCCACACAAAGTTACTAGATTTTTTCCCCCAGCTTTACTGAGATGTAATTGATGTATAACATTTTGTAAGTGTAAGGTATGTGCTATCTCTCAGTCATGTCCGACTGTTTGCAATGCTATGGACTGTAGCCCACCAGGCTCCTCTGTCCGTGGGATTCTCCAGGTAAGAATACTGGAGTGGGTTGCCATGCCCTCCTCCAGGGGATCTTCCCAACCCAGGGATCAAATCCAGATTTCCCTCATTGCAGGTGGTTTCTTTACCATCTGAGCCACTAAGGAAGCCCAAGAATGCTGGAGTGGGTTGCCTATCCCTTCTTCAGAGGACCTTCCCAACCCAAGAGTCAAACCAGGGTCTCCCACCTAGCAGGCAGATTCTTTATCATTTTGAGCCACCAGGGAAGCCCCATGTTTAAGGTATGCAATATGTTTATTTGATACTTACATATTATGAAATGATTATCACAGCAGGGTTAGTTAATAACCTCATCGCCTCACATAATTACCTTTTTGGTATGTGTGAGAAGATCTCTCAACCTTCACTATTGTTAATTATAATCACAATATTGTACATCAGATGCCTAGAACATACTCACTGTAAAACTAAGCTGTGCCCTTTGATCAACATCTCTCCATTTTCCCCACTTAGTCCCTGGTAACCACCATTCTACTCTCTGTTTCTGTAAAAGCTTAGCTTTTATAGATTCCATATATAGATGATGTTATACAGTACATATATTTCTCTGTTTTACTAATTTCACATATCATAATGCACTTAAGGTCCATCCGTGTTGCTGCAAAAGGCAAGATTTCCTTCTTTCTCATGACTGAATAATATCTCATTGTCAAAGTTAATAGATTTTTTATTTATTTTAATTGGAGGCTAATTACTTGACAATATTGTAGTGGTTTTTGCCATACATTGACATGAATCAGCCATGGGTGGTACATGCGTTCCCCATCCTAAACCCTCCTCCCACCTCCCTTCCCATCCCATCCCTCAGGGTCATCCCAGTGCACCAGCCATGAGCACTCTGTCTCATGCATCGAACCTGGACTAGTGATCTATTTCACATATGGTAATATACATGTTTCAATGCTATTCTCTCAAATCATCCCACTCTTGCTTTCTCCCACAGAGTCCAACAGTACATTCTTTACATCTGTGTCTCTTTTGCTGTCTCGCATATAGGGTCATCGTTACCATCTTTCTAAATTCCATATATTTGTGTTAGTATACTGTATTGGTGTTTTTCTTTCTGGCTTACTTCACTCTGTATAATAGGCTCCAGTTTCATCCACCTCATTAGAATTGATTCAAATGTATTCTTTTTAATAGCTGAGTAATATTTCATTGTGTATATGTACCACAGCCTTCTTTTCCATTCATCTGCCAGTGGACATCTAGGTTGCTTCCATGTCCTGGCTATTATAAACAGTGCTGCGATGAACATTGGGGTACATGTGTCTCTTTCAATTCTGGTTTCCTCAGTGTTTATGC
>NW_011495014.1:5663648-5669646 GCF_000754665.1 Bison bison bison
TGAGTCATTTATTTTTCTGGAATTGAGCTGCAGGAACTGCTTGTATATTTTTGAGATTAATTCTTTGTCAGTTGCTTCATTTGCTATTATTTTCTCTCATTCTGAAGGCTGTCTTTTCACCTTGCTTATAGTTTCCTTTGTTGTGGAAAAGCTTTTAAGTTTAATTAGGTCCCATTTGTTTGTTTTTGCCTTTATTTCCATTACTCTGGGAGGTGGGTCATAGAGGATCCTGCTATGATTTATGTCAGAGAGTGTTTTGCCTATGTTTTCCTCTAGGAGTTTTATAGTTTCTGTTGTTACATTTAGATCTTTAATCCATTTTTAGTTTATTTTTGTGTATGGTGTTAGAAAGTGTTCTAGTTTCATTTTTTTACAAGTGGTTGACCAGTTTTCCCAGCACCACTTGTCAAAGAGATTTGTCTTTTCTATATTGCATATTCTTGCCTCCCATTGTCAAAGTTAATAGATTGACAATACAGTTCTTCATGGAAACTGAGACTTATGCTAATGCTATAAGCATATAGACATGCCAGTTTTGGAAAAAGTTGTCAGAAATGGTAACAATCAATTCTTAAGAAATATGATTTAATTGCAGGTCATCCCTCTTATGTTAGAATTCTTAATAAGTTACAGTATTTCTCAAAAACAAACATAAATGTATAAAGTGGATCCAAATATTAAATATTAATACAAGCAAATAATCTAAGTTTATTTGAGTTTTATGGAAGTTTTAAAGGGAGATAATTTAAGAGAATCATTTATCAGCCTTATTGAATAGTCAAAGCTTAAGTTTTTGCATTAATATTAAGCTAGCTTTCCGCTAGATCCTTAAGGGGACAAATGTCAAATGAAAGAATAAATTTCTTATTAAATCTAACATTTATTAGAAAACATCTCTCTTAACAAGGATGGATTGCTATTTATAGAACAATTAGTGCCTATACGTGCATCTATAGTGTTAAACTGTTTGTTGTAAATTGGCAAGAATCTCAGTCCAGTGTCTTCAGTTATATTCATCTTAATAGTTCTAACACAGACTTTTAGGTTTTCTTGGTTGAAAACAAAGATTGCTGTACAAGGTTTTAGATGCCTTCCCATTGAGTTTTTAAATATAACCATGTTGGAGAAGTAAATCTGGGCCACAAATGACCTTATTATTATTCTATATGTAGATAAAGGTGGATTTCTGGAAAATTAATTCATATATTTTAAGCTCTGATATTACAATTTCTGAAGACTGGGTTTCACTTGTGAGGATACATTGAAAATACATTAAAAAAAAATCCTCTCCTAAAGTAGTCAGAGGAGTTGTTGTCAGTGTAATTGAAAGCACATGTCAATATTTTGGTTGGGAAATCTCTTCATTAAGAACAGGTACAACAATGGCAGAGTTAGTAATAGAGAAATAAAATATAATTATTTTATATTATAATTGGTCTGATGGGTCTTAAGTGGCAGAGTCAGATGATGGATACTATTGGGCTCCCTCAGTGAAGGATAGCAGTCATGTTTTCTGAATCCCATAAGACATCAGGGAACAAATGGGGATTCAATACTATAATTCACTCCAGCTAGATGATTAGAATCTTGCAGAGACTTTTTAAATAAGTAATGTTTCTATGTTTTCATTTCAATACTTTAAATGTCAAAACTTTAAAAGTTAATATTATGCTTGTGAGTAAATACTGAGCAGAAAGAACTAAAAATAATGTTTTATTGCTAAGGTTATCAGATGCCCAATATCATTAAATAACTCAGACTTGATCCCATAAAACTTCTCTGATTCACTGGTATTGTTGATATTTTGCAAAACTTATGATTTCCAACATAATTTTGGTTAAGTCAGCAAAGCTACTATAATGTTAAGTTAAAGACATGGAAATACCTTAGAAGGTAACTCTAAAAAGAGAGAGAGAAAGCAAGATTATTAAGAGTTCAAGAGTCCACTTACAGGTGAAATAGTTGGACTGGTAAAGAAGAAAAGAAAAGACTTAGAAATAAAACAGATGGAGAGAGATGGTATTTGTAGGAATGTGTTGAGAGATAGCTGCTGGTAATTTTAAAAATATTGACTGAAAAGGAGAAACTGCTCAAAGCAGATAAATTCCAAAAAAATTAGAATATTAAAACAGCATGCCAACTCTCTTATTTCCAGGAAAGAGCTGGAGAGACAAGCCTAACAACTTCTGGAATGCCAGAAATTAAAAAAAGCAGAGAGTAAACGGACAAAATTTATTATCAGTTCTCTGAGAAGAGGGAAGACAGGGTTAATACAGAGTTTTTTTCCCAGGTAAGGGGCACCAGGCTAGTAACCCTGATTTTACTACCAAATAGATCTAGCGTAGGAGTGATAGAACAGGTTTCAACCCTAGAGACCTACTCTAGGAGTGGCATGATAGCTCTCTAGAGTTAAGGGAATAGTTGATGGGATGCAAATTATGATGGCTTTTTTTGCATGATATAAAAACTATACTGGGACCACTAAATGGGATTTAAATTGAGCTAATGCTGCTTAGAGTTGTTATTTTAATTTTTTTTATAAAGCACTATGAGGTATAAGCTAGAAATGTTCCCTTTGATGTAACAGGAAAAATATATAAAAACATATAACAGTGAAAATGTTAAAAAATACATAAAACATATAGAATTTTCTAGCCTATGTGTCACATTTACAAAATTGCTGTTAATCATTAAAGTGCTGTGGCCAAGTTATCTAGTATAAGCCTTTTCTCCCTCCCATTTAGGAGCTTTGTTATTAATCAGGAATATTCAGGTACGCTGAATTTGGCTTTTGCAACTTTTTTCTCATGTTAACAAATGCATTCCCTGTAGCTCTTTTTATTCCTTTCTAAATAAGATGCTTGTTTACATTAATACTGACTAAATTACAGCTTGCTTCTTTTGCTTAACTCTGTCACCATACAATAAGAAGCTTGTCAATTCCGTTAATGTGTAAAGCATTGTCTTATTATTTTTTATCTGTAAAGATTTCTAGAATTTGAGTTGGAAGCATTAGTAACAAAATGGTAGGAAGAACTGAGAAAGATGCTCTTACATAATATGACAGTCTTTTAACAAGTTATGATGTGAAATTCAAGTTGATTATTTGGCAAAAAAGAATACAAAAACAATGATAATCAATTTTACTGCATTCTGGAGAAGACATGAAACTATTCAATATCTTGTATTCTTAGGTATCAAATGACTATTTTGTAAAAGGCTCATTTAAGAAGATAAGTCTGAATTAGAACCAAGCTCTATTTTTTTTTTTATCATATCTGAAAGAGTTCAATTCTATAGTCAAAATCTATTTGTATAAGATTAGTGTATTAGTGGTTGTAGAGTAAAGTGAATATTTGGCTAACAGTGAATAAATTTAACTTTGTAACTAAAACTGTAAAGTTATTTAGACACTATATAGTCAATGACAAGTATGTGCAATGAAATAGTAACTATAACATTATTAATGGCCTACTATATCACTTTCTATTTGTGCTCCACAAGGCTTCCATAGCACCATGAACTGAGTCACTGAGCAAACAATTTTTTGATGATGAAAATTAATATGTGCCTATTTGGCTTTTTGCTTATTTTGTTTATAACGAAATGGATCATTGCATTAGATGTTTCTTCTTCTAGGAACACATTAATACATCCTCAGATATTTATATGATTGATTCTTTTGCATCATTTCAGTCTCAGTTTAAAAGTTGATATATATATAAAATAGACAAGTGGGACCTAATCAAACTTATAAGCTTTTGCACAGCAAGGCAAATTATTAAAAACAAACAAACAAAAAACCTCAAAAAGACAACATAAAGAATAAGAGAAAATACTTGGAAATGATACAACTGATCAGTGCTTAATTTCTAAAACACACACACAGGTCATACAACCCAATATCAAAGAAACAAACAACAATCAAAAAATGGGCAGAAGACCTAAAGAGACATTTCTCCAAAGAGGGCATACAAATGGCCAACACACACATGTAAAGATGCTCAAAATCGCCAGTTATCAGAGAAATGCAAATCAAAACTACAATGAGGTATTACCTCACACTGGTCAGAATAGCCATCATCAAACAGTCTCAAATAGTAAATGCAAGAGAGGGTGTGGAGAAAAAAGGAACTTCCTACACTGTTGGCAGAAATGTAAACTGGTGTCGTAGTATGGAAGAGTATGAAGGTTCCTTAAAAGACTAAAAATAGAGTTACCATATGATCCAACAATCCTACTCCTGGGTATATATACTGAAAAGATGAAATCTCTAATTTGAAAAGATACATGTACCCCAATGTCCATAGCAGCCTTATTGACAGTAGCCAAGACACAGAAGCAACCTAAATGCCTGTCAACTGATGAATGGATAAAGAAGGTACACATACACACACACAAAATGGAATATTAGTCATAAAAAGATAATAAAATAATGACATTTTAGTAAAGTGGATGAACCTAGAGACGATCATACTAAGTGAAGCAAGTCAAAGACAAATATTATTTGATATCTGTAATATGTGAAATCTAAAAACTAATAAAAGAAAATAAAAAAATAATATGAATTTATGAAATAGAAACAGACATAGAAAATAAACCTATGGTTACCAAAGGGGAAAGGTGGAAGAGGTATAAATTAGGAGGAATTAACAGATATACACTCCTGCATGTGACACAGATGAACAAAAAGGACTTACTGTGCAGCACAAGAAACTATATTCCATATCTTATAAAAACTTATAATGGAAGAGAATCTGGAAAATAATGTATGAATACCTATCTATATATATGAATCATACTATACGGCTGAACTTGACATAATACTGTGAATCAACTATAACTCAAAAAAAGTTTCTTTCTTTGACCACCAATGTAAATATTCTCCCAGTTACTATTTTATTTTCATTTTAGCACATGTATTAGTTTGCTGGGGTTGCCATAATAAACACAACAGATCAGGTGGCTTAAGTAACAGAAATTTATTCTCTTACAGTTCTGGAGGCTGCAAGTCCAAACATAGTTGGTTTTCTCCAGGGCCTCTGTCTTTGGCTTGCAGATGGTTGGTTTTCTCCAGGGCCTCTGTCTTTGACTTGCAGATGGTTGGTTTTCTCCAGAGCCTCTGTCTTTGACTTGCAGATGGCCACCCTCTCGCTGCCTCCTCACATAGTCACCCTCCACGCACACGCAGGAGCATGCTGTTGCTCTGCACGTCCTCATCTCCTCTTCTTATGAGGATACCAATCAGACTGGATTAGGGTCCACTCTAAGGGCCTCATTTTAATGTAACTACCTCTTTAAAGGCTCAGTCTCCAAATACAATCACATTCTGAAGTACTGCAGTTAGCGATTCAACACGTGAATTTTGGGGGGATAAAATTCAGCTCATAAGATCACTTAAAATATATGAAATTATAATGTTTATATATATTTACTTGTTTATTATCTTTTTTCTCTTATTAGAATGTATTCACCATAACATACCTCAACTGTATTGCTAATTTTTATGTTCTCAGCACTTAGAACACAGTCTGGTACTTTCGGTATGTATTTGTAGAATGAAAAAACAGATAAATGAATGACTAAATGACTTAATTATCATCTTTCATATTTATACTACCATTACAATTTTAATAATTTGATTTAGGAGTCATGAAAAGGGAGCATTTAGTTTTTTTTAATCTTAAGAATTCTATGTAAATATTATTTTTCACACATACCCAAGACTCAATTTATAATTAAAAGATATCTTATGTTTACTGATTATATCTCAGAATCAGAGAGCAGTGAGATTCTATGCCCTACCTTCAAAACAGATAAGGTGGCAAAGATTTCAATCTGCTCAAAAGGAATGAGTATCTTGGGAAGGTTAAGGCAGAAAAAAAGCAAACATTCTTTTTCTCTATGTATAGTGATTGCCACCTCTATGAGCTAAGAAAGTAAAATCATGACTGTGACGGACACCATGTTTTAGGTGAGTACGTGGTCAGTCATCTAA
>NW_011495014.1:5669746-5670909 GCF_000754665.1 Bison bison bison
AAGTGACTACATTTATTAGCTTCATTTGCTGCTACATGTATAGTCCTGGTAGAGATATATGGGCTTCCCTGGTGGCTTAGTGGTAAAGAATCTGCCTGCCAATGCCGGAGATATAGGTTAGATCCCTGGGTTGGGAAGATACCCTGGAGGAGGAAATGGCAAACTACTTTAGTATTCTTGCCTGGGAAATTCCATGGACAAAGGAGCCTGGACATGTGAAAGTGAAAGTCACTCAGTCGTGTCCGACTCTTCGTGACCCCATGGACTATACAGTCCATAGAATCCTCCAGTGCCGGGGTCCAGCCCCGGTGGATCCAGGGAATTCGAAGCGGGGACGGCGTCGGCGAGGAAATGATTAAAAACAGGTAAAAAAAGTGAGTATATATTTCTCCATAAAGATATACAAACTCCCAAGAGGTACATTAAAAAATGCTTATCATCACTGTCATCAGGACAAGGTAAACCAAAACCGTAATGAGATATCTCACATCTATGAGGATGGCTATCATCAAAAATCAAAAGATAGATGCTGGTAACAATGTGAAGAAAGGAAACCCTGCAACCATACTGGAAAACATAATGGAATGTTGCCCAAAATTTAAAAATGGAACTATCATACGACCCAGCAATACTATTTCTGGGTGGTGGTGGTTTAGTTGCTAAGTCGTATCTGACTCTTTACAACACTATGGACTGTGTAGACCACCAAGCTCCTCTGTCCATGGGATTCTCCAGGCAAGAACACTGGAGTGGGTTGCCATTTCCTTCTCCATATAAGGATATAAAGAGTAATAGAATAAGGATAGCTCAGTGAGGAAATTCAGTGGAGAAAAGAGGCTGAATAATTCAGCCAGAAGATCAGAGAAAGAATGACATGGTGAGACCAAGTTTCAGTGAACAAGGCCCACACTTTATTTTCCAAAGTAGTTTTTATACCTTAAGTTATGCATAGAGGATAATGGGGGAAGGGGGTAGAGTCATGCAGTAAGCCAGGCTTTCTTCCTGCAAACTTATCATATGCAAAAATTTAGGTGATTTGCATCATCTTCTGGCCCAGAGGCCTGTTAACATTTTAAGAAACTTATTTTTCTCTAAAGGTGATTATTCTAAAGTCAGGCGCCAGCCTCCAAAAAGCATTAGATAAAGTTGCATTCCTACAGAGC
>NW_011495014.1:5671009-5685770 GCF_000754665.1 Bison bison bison
GGAAGGGGTAGAGTCATGCAGTAAGCCAGGCTTTCTTCCTGCAAACTTATCATATGCAAAAATTTAGGTGATTTGCATCATCTTCTGGCCCAGAGGCCTGTTAACATTTTAAGAAACTTATTTTTCTCTAAAGGTGATTATTCTAAAGTCAGGCGCCAGCCTCCAAAAAGCATTAGATAAAGTTGCATTCCTACAGAGCAAAGGTGTGGTGGGCTATAACAAGAAAAAGAATTAACTCAAGGGTCCCAGGTTACAAACATTAAAGCTACTACTTACACCAATTATATTAATCAATACACTGCCAGGGACACAGCAGGTAAGGGATATGGAAACTTAGCAGCAAACATTGGCCCAACAAGTGAAAATCCCTTCACCAACACAATTTCTAATTAATCTTTTAACTACTCAAAAGAATCTGTGTTTAGACAGTTTAGAACATCTCCTGCCTCTCAAAGTTGGGAGGCTCTGAACAATCACATATGGCCAGAAAAACCTATTCAGGCAGGCTAGAGGATTTCCAAAGGAGTTTGTAGGTTGAAACACTGTCACATCCAGGAATTATTAACTGGAGCTGTAAGCTAACTCTTTTTTCGGAGAGGTAGTGGGGGACAGCCCCCCGTAAAGTCAGAGGTGTAGGTGAAAGCACAAAGCAGAAAGTAGGCAGACTCTGGTTTTGGGGGTAGATGGGGGACTCCTGAGGCTCGATTCCGCCTTTGCGTATGCCGAGCCTCCTTCCTCATGACCTTTGTCATGAGTGGAGCTCCTCACGCTGGCTCCAGCAGTGATAGAATTCCAGTTGAGCTATTCCAGATCCTGAAAGATGATGCTGTGGAAAGTGCCACACTCAATATGCAATATGCAATATGCACTCAATATGCAATATGCCGGCTCCCGGCACTCCAGGCCAGACTACAGGAGTGGGTAGCCATTCCCTTCTCCAGGAGATCTTCCCAACCCAGGGATCGAACCCAGGTGTCCCCCATTGCAGGCAGATTCTTTACCAGCTGAGCCACAAGCCTGGACATGGGGCTCCTGGGAAATCCCATGGACTTGCCGGCTGCAGTCCACACAGTTGCAAAGCATCTGACACAATTTAGTGACTAAAAATAACAACAACAAACAAGTAATATGTATATATGTGAAAGTGTTCAGGGGTACATCAGGAGAGTCTCCTTAAAGACAAAAGCGGGTTGAGTCTTTTTTCCTTTCTTCCTTTTTTTTTTTCTTGCCTGGAAGATAGATATGAAAGCTAGATTTTAACAGCGATCTTAGACTATGAGATTAATGACCACATCCTAGGAGTGGTGAAGTATTTGTGCTGGAAGGAAGGAGCTTGCTTCTTTTATGATTTTATGGAACTGCTAAAGCAGCACCGGACTCCTTTCAGTCAGTCAGTTCAGTGGCTTAGTTGTGTCCAACTCTTTGAGACCCCATGGACTACAGCACACCAGGCTTCCCTGTCCATCACCAACTGCCACAGCTTACTCAAACTCATGTCCAATGAATCAGTGATGCCATCCAACCATCTCATCCTCTGTCAATCCCTTCTCCTCCTGCCTTCAATCTTTCCCAGCATTAGGGTCTTTTCAAGTGAGTCAGTTCTTCACATCAAAGTACTGGAGTTTCAGCTTCAGCGTCAGTCCTTCCAATGAATACTCAGGACTGATTTCCTTTAGGATGGACCGGCTGGATCTCCTTGCAGTCCAAGAGACTCTCAAAAGTCTTCTCCAACATCACAGTTCAAAAGCATCAATTCTTCGGTGCTCAGCTTTCTTTATAGTCCAACTCTCACATCCATACCTGACTACTGTAAAATCCATAGCTTTAACTAGATGGACCTTTGTTGGCAAAGTAATGTCTCTGCTTTTTAATATACTGTCTAGGTTGGTCATAGCTTTTCTTCCAAAGAGCAAGTGTTCTTTAATTTACTGGCCTCAGTCACCATCTGCAGTGATTTTGGAGCCCCCCAAAATAAAGTCCGTCACTGTTTCCACTGTTTCCCCATCTATTTGCCATGAAGTGATGGGACCAGATGCCATGATCTTAGTTTCCTGAATGTTGTTTTAAGCCAACTTTTTCACTCTCCTCTTTAACGTTCATCAAGAGTCTCTTTAGGTGTTCTTTGCTCTCTGCCATAAGGGTGGTGTCATTTGGGTATCTGAGGTTACTGATATTTCTCCCAGCAATCTTGATTCCAGCTTGTGCTTCATCCAGCTGGGCGTTTTGCGTGATGTACTCTGCATATAAATTAAATAAGTAGGGTGACAGTGTACATCCTTGACATGCTGCTCTAATCTTAAACGAATGTGAGAGAAAAATTGTTTAAACTGCTTTTATTTAAGGGTTTTCTGTGACTTTAACATAATGATCATCATTTCTTTCTATAATATTCATTAAAGCCTATATAGTCTACAACTGGGAGGTGCCTATGATCCTTGCAATCTTTGCCGTGCCTGAAGGTTTTTTCTTAAAGTCACACCTTTAATGACTGACACTGAAGCATTGACTTCCCTAGAATTCCCACTTTACTATGCTGTACAAAACTGCTTATGTTTAGAGTTTAACTATTTTTTCCATCACTGAGGGCTGTCTTAGGCACTCCCACAGTGACATGAATTAACCCTTCAGTTCAGTTCAGTCGCTCAGTCGTGTCCGACTCTTTGCGACCCCATGAATTGCAGCACTCCAGGCCTCCCTGTCCATCACCAACTCCCAGAGTTCACTCAGACTCAAGTCCATTGAGTCAGTGATGCCATCCAGCCATCTCATCCTCTGTCGTCCCCTTCTCCTCCTGCCATCAGAGTCTTTTCCAATGAGTCAACTCTTCGCATGAGGTGGCCAAAGTACTGGAGTTTCAGCTTTAGCATCATTCCTTCCAGAGAAATCCCAGGGCTGATCTCCTTTAGGATGGACTGGTTGGATCCCTTGCAGTCCAAGGGACTCTCAAGAGTCTTCTCCAACACCACAGTTCAAAAGCATCAATTCTTTGGCACTCAGCCTTCTTCACAGTCTAACTCTCACATCCATACATGACCACTGGAAAAACCATAGCCTTGACTAGACGAACCTTTGTTGGCAAAGTAATGTCTCTGCTTTTGAACATGCTATCTAGGTTGGTCATAACTTTCCTTCCAAGGAGTAAGCGTCTTTTATCACTAAGTCTTATACTTGGCATTTTACTTTTGTGCCTTTCTCACTATACTGTATACTCCTGGGCATAGGAGCCTGGCTTACTGTTGTATTCCTAGCATTTAGTGCAGATCCTGGCTACGAAGTAAATGCTCATTTAATCACTAAATGGGTTTTCTAATATTTTATCTATCTATTCATCTATTTTCCTCATATTCCAGGAAAGGAATGAAATGTATGAAAGGCAGGTTTTATTACAGTTCCAACAGACTGGGTTAAACTTTATTCATGATATTGTAGTCCTATTTAAACTTTTTATAGAATTTGTTGTGCATCAGCAGTGGTTCTCACAGTGAGCTCCTATACCAACAGCAGCAGCATTATAGCTCTAATGAGACTGTTTAAGAGGCTAGATATAAAGATAATGATAAAAAATGTCACACAGTCAGGGAGAGGCAGTATGGCATAGCATTTAAAGAACACAAACTTTGCCTTGAGAACTAAGATCAAAATTCCAATTTTACTTATTTCAGAGAAGTAATAATTCTTTTCTATAGGGGTGTTATCAGAATTAAATGATTTAATAATGAAATCACAAATGTGTATTTTAAAGTGCCAAGTTCTTAATACAGCATATGGCACATAGAACATGCCCAATAATTATTAGGCATATTGAACATAGTTTGCTATTAGGAGTTTAGCACAGAACTCAATGTCACCTTGCTTTCATCCTTCCATCTAGTACAGGATTCTTTCTTGATTTATTGTATCAATTCTTTATCAACAGTACATTTTGTGATGTACTGATTAAAGCAGTAAATTTGGCAACAACTTTGGCTTCCAATTTACTGATAAAAGTTAAAGACCAACTGTAGGGTTTCCCTTGTAAAATAGAACTATATTGACTTTGCCAAGCAGCCTGTTTCTTTTTATGCCTAACTTCTGCTTGCAGAAAACATAATTATACAGGAACTTTCTATTTCATTTCAGACCTTAAATTTTGAAGATGTGTTTATCTATTAACTGTAAATTTTATATTTTTTAAAAAAGATTTTTTTCTGGAAATTAGGAATTCATTTTCACCATGAAAATAGAAACTGTCCTCAATAAATTCAAGTCTGCAAGAGTTTTCCCTTTTAATCCCTCAAAGACCAAGAAAAATAGCTGTCAGTAAAATCTCATCTCAAACATTGTACTGAGTGAGAATATCAGTCATTTAGTAATCTCTTTAATATAATTCCCTTAGTGAGAGCAAAAATGGGAAATTAGAAGAAAACTTCTAAATTTGGCCTGACATGGGAATAAATATTTTTCATCCAATTTGTAATTGTTTTTTGCATTCACTGTTCTGTTCTGTAATCCTATATTTTAGGAATTCAGTCACTATGATGAAGCACCCAAAATTCATTTCTACAACTTTAAACTAAAATTAGTAAATAAATATAAAGTGGAATGACATAATTTTTCAGTTATGATCATAATTACAAGGGAATTAAATTTGTTAAAAAAATGTGGATTGAACTTTGTTCTAATTGGTTTACATTTAAAGATTCTTTGATCTGTGATAACAGTAATATATATTAACATGTTGCATTTTAAAGTGACACTGCCTTTCATTAATCAAGTGTCTGTATGGTTGATTAATTTGTACAAGATTTAAATTGCTATGAAAATTTATCATTCATAGCCATGATCTCCATTTACATATATGTTAATTATGGTAAATGTAATCTTTTTCTGAATCCTCTGGGCTGCATACTAAAAAGACAAAGTGATCAGAGTGACTACTTTTCCTATTACAAAGTGAACTCTTACTGTTCCTCAAAACTGTTGTACTTGTCAAAGCTAGGCTAAAAACATAATATTTTCTGCTGAAGGCAAGTTCAAATTCCATAGATGATGTTTCCTATTCAAGTGATTTCTTTATTAGGCAGCCACAGCATTACTATGTTTATTTACTATGGTATTTAGTACTGTCTCTTCATGCTGCCAAAATTTTCTTTTGCTTTGAAGCATTCTCTGGTATTAACTTTAATATTAATGAGCACAAAATAAGTTTATAATATATCTGTAAAGTAGAATAACTTGAAGTTAGTTGGAAAAGTCTTTGTAATAATTTAAAATTGTTAGAAATAGAAACCTAAAAAAAAAAAAAGGAAGAAAAAGAAAGAAAAAAAAGAAACACAGCATTTTAAGACTACTTGGAAAGATTTTGTTCCAAAAAGTTAACATAGGAAAGTACTTCTGAAGTTTCTCTAAGAAATTAGATTGATCTTTGTTTTTTGCAGAAAAATATTTTGTACTTAAGAAAAATGAGTTGTTGATAGTTTTTATCATTTTATAGGCAAGGATCTAAATAGGATAAATGTAAATGTTGTCATCTATGAGACTAAATTCCTACTATACATTTTTTTACAGGAGTATTGTGTGAAACTGGAAACACAGTTTGGAAGTGTGGGTCTGGCCTTACACAGCCCACTATTGGTTTTTTCCTTAGGAATGTTTTTTGTATGTTTTATCCAAATCCAAGGCATGCTAACCAACAATTACCTTATTATTTTTATTTTTAAAGATATGCATTCCATTTGTTCCCCAACTGTGACCTTCTCACTTAACAAATATTGGTCTGGAGAGAATTCTAATATATGTGAAAAATGATATGGTAACTAATGTTTTAGAGTGACTATGATAGGCCTTGCTAGGCAAATGTTGGAAAATTTAATTATTCCTATTAAATGTCTATAATTTTATGCTTAAATTGTTAGTATTTACATAATATATTCACTTCAAGAGAAGCCTCATTTCTTAGTCACAACTTAATAGAATTAAAATATCTATCTTGGAAACCTTTGCAAGCATAGCACCTCTGACTACCTGACGAGGCTATTTTTAAAGACACTTATTTGGCAATTTTCTTATACTCAGCCTAATCACAAGAGAAACAAACTAATATGGCACCTGTTCTGATAGATGGATGTTGTACCTTCATTCTCTGATCTCAGACCTTGTAAGACATATTTCAAAGAAGCATCACTTCCCTCACCACAGAAATGCATCCACCTCTAAACTGGAAATAGCAAAAGCATAGGGCAGAAGATGGGGAATATATTATCCAACTAAAATTACAGAGAAATTTTAAGTAGGCAGAATATAATTGCCCAATTTGGAAATTAGCCAGGACACAGGGTTTAACATCATCTTTACTCTTTTGAAAAGTGCCATGGGATTTTTAATAACTGCTGGTGGTCAAGACCTTGGTTTTACCCTCATCCATTAGACGACACCTCCAGCAGTGCAGTGCCCCCTCATACCATGCTGGGGCATCAGTTCAGTACTGACTCAGTGAAAATTGTGCCACCTACTGAATCATCCACAGCTCATCTTAGAGTGCCCCGGCTTTTAGGCTTTTCTCTGGAGAGCTGTTATGAAGGATGGGACCAGGCTCAATGATGCTTAATTTATGAGATTTCAAAGTTTTAAATGGTTAAGATCTCAGACCTGAGTTTTACTTTCAATCTAATGCGAAAGATTTTCCATGATTTTTCCATACTTATGGTCTATAATAATGGTCTGGATCATTAAAATATACACGATACATATCTCTCTTTGAAAATAAGGGAATAAAGATAATAACACATATAGCTACATAAATATGTATTTATGTACATTGACAATGCAATAGAAAACAGATTCCCTCATTTGCAATATATTTTATTTTTTTAAAATGGAAATAGTACCACCCTTTCACTAAAAAAAAAAAAAAGTAAACTATACTCCTCAACAAGTTTATTTTACTTTCTAGATTTTTTAAGAATCTAGGAACAAATATTTTAAAAAGTAAAAGCAAACCTTGGAAGGAGTAGACTTCACTGGCCAAGTAAATAAAGTGAATTTTTGTTAAAGAAAACATTTATCCTAGCTTTCCAAATAAAACCTTGCCATCTACAAAAGAATCTCAATATATCTTAACTATTCCAAAAATAACTGAAAGAAAAATCAAGTTTTTCAGATAAAATTCAGATACATGCAAACAAATGGTGAAGCATTGAATATTTCTAGCCTTTATGCTTGATTTTCACCATTTTTTTTCATCTGTGTTAATGTGTATACAATGTATACAATTTGTTTTGGGGGGAAAAGGGTCCATGCTATTTTCATGGTCTTTGAAATGATTATCAAAAATTCTTTTCTGGCTGCTAAAAGTATCAGTATCCTGGAATTGAGAAACTGTTTCTGAAAGTGTTTTTTGAGGTGTTACTTTTGGAAATGACATTGAGTAAATCCTGGTGCTGTGTGAGAAAAAGAGAGAGCTGGAAATGGTTATAAGGAATAGACTGAAACAATATAGCGGAGACTGCAAAATAGATTCCAACATATCACTGTGTTTTCACTCACTCCTGTGTCAAAGATTCTCAAGTTAACACAGACAGACAGACACACACTCTACATACACATCATTATACATAATCTTCTATTTTCCTTTTTTGCTCTCATCAGTTTCTAACATTCTTTATCATCTGTTTCTCCTTTTAAAAGCAATCTGGAATGAGGAATCCTTGTTAAATGGAAAATCTTTCTCAACTCAATCCATTTCCCAGAATTCCCTTACACAGTTCAGCTGTGATTTGATCATTCCTTGCCAGTATATTAATAACTCAAATATTGGAGGGTTGGAGATCAGGGAAAGAAAAACTAGTTGAGACAACTTAAGTCTGATTTGGTGAATTGCTACTGCTGTGATAGAGTTAATACGCCTCCCTAAGTGCCTGGTTTGCTACCAGATGGAAAAATTAACATTTTTTTTTCATTATAAACACAAAAATCATGGATGACAGATAGTCTTCCATTTTAAAAATGAAAATCTGAGACATAAAAACTCTCCGGCTAGGTCAAATAGCTCCCAGCCAATCCATGAAAAGGTTTGTGTAAACTATGGACAATGGCTTTGATACAATGTTTCATGTTGAGATGATCATAATTTCCTATAGAGTTTAGTTAAAAATACAAATTATCTTTTATTTCCTAATCAAACAAAACAGTGCATTAGATTTTGAATTTTTTCCATTTAAGTACTATTTTCCAGTATTTTTACATATTTTTATACATTTTTCATGTATAATATAGCTGTTTTGAAGTCCATTACACTTTTGTTTCTAATGCTATTTTCCTTTTCTCAAAATGTCATTCTCTAAACCATAGTTTCCTTACCTAATATTCTTTCTTCACTCTAGTTCCTAACTTCCAAGTACACTTCCAAAAGAAGATAATATTCATTAAATATAGTTTTTTAAAAAAGAATAAAGAAAAAATGTAATTTTAGAAACAATCAACTCAGCTGTAATCTGTGAATATTTCAGTTAAAAAACACAAGAGTCTATTTCTATATGACTCATAATGATTATATATATGTGCACAAGAAAAAACATATTTATTTGTCTTTCTAATCTTTTATAAGTAAGGCTACCTGTAAGTATAAGAAATTCAAAAAATAACCATACTGGATGCTCAATTTGCTAATTTCCCCAATTATTGTTAACTGTAATGTATATGTCTCTCTAAAGTATCTTTTCTCCTATCAAACCATTAATTATTTTTCAATACTTCAAATAAATGATTGTAATATATGGTTGATTTTGATAGTCATTATCTCAGCCTCTTCCTCTAAGATTATGAAAATGAGCCTATGATAATGAAAAAGGGTATATAATTTCCTACACACAGTGTGAACCAAATATTTTCCTCAGTAAAATTCTTACAATCCTAGAACCAGGTCATCAAAATTTTATAAAAAGTCTTAATCATAAATCTGATAGATTAAATACTATTTTAAAGCTAAATGTTGAGTATATATACATATTAATCATTCAAGTTGTATTAAGCACCATGAATAATTTGTTTTTGAAAGGAAAACATATGAAAAATATAAAATAGCAAATGAATAAGTTCCCATATATATTGGATTAAATGAAGATACCCCAAAAGACATGTCCACATCGAATTCCTAGAAACTGTAAATGCTATTATACTTGGAAAAAAGATATTTTACAAATGTAATTAAATTAAGGTTCTCGAAGACAACATCTAGATTAGCTAGTTAGTTCAGTCTCTCAGTCGTGTCTGACTCTTTGCGACCCCATGGACTGCAGTATGCCAGTCTTCCCTGTCCATCACCAACTTTCAGAGCTTGCTCAAACTCATGTGCATCAAGTTGGTGATGCCATCCAACAATCGCATCCTCTGTCGTCCCTTTCTCCTGTCTTCAGTCTTTCCCAGCATCAGGGTCTTTTCAAATGAGTCAACTCTTCACATGAGATCGCCAAAGTACTGGAGTTTCAGCTTCAGCATCAGTCCTTCCAATGAATATTCAGGACTGATTTCCTTTAGGTTGACTGGTTGGATCTCCTTGCAGTCCAAGACTCTCAAGAGTCTTCTCCAACACCACATTTCAAAAGCATCAATTCTTTGGTGCTCAGCTTTCTTTATAGTTCAACTCTCACATCTGTACATGACTACTGGAAAAACCATAGCTATGAATAGATGGACCTTTGTTGGCAATGTCTCTGCTTTTTAATATGCTGTCTAGGTTGGTCACAGCTCTTCTTCCAAGAAGCAAACATCTTTTAATTTCATGGCTACAATCACCATCTGCAGTGATTTTGGAGCCCAAGAAAATAAAGTCTGTCACTGTTTCCACTGTTTCCCCATCTATTTACCATGAAGTGCTGGGACTGTTTGCCATGATCTTAGTTTTCTGAATGTTGAGTTTAAACAAGCTTTTTCACTCTCCTCTTTCACCTCCTCAAGAAGCCCTTTAGTTCCTCTTTGCTTTCTACCATTATAGTGGTATCATATGCATTATTTGAGATTATTGATATTTCTCCCTGCAATGTTGATTCCAGCTTATGCTTCATTGAGTCCAGCATTTCACATATTTAACTTCAGATGAGTTAAATATGCAAGGTGACACTATACAGCCTTGATGTACTCCTTTCCCAATTTGGAATCAGTCTGTTGTTCCATGTCTGGTTCTGACTGTTGCTTCTTGACCTGCATACAACTTTCTCAGGAGGCAGGTCATGTGGTCTGGTATTCCCGTCTCTTTTAGAATTTTTCACAGTTTGTTGTGATCCACATAGTCAATTTTGCATAGTCAATGAAGCAGAAGTAGACGTTTTTTCTGGAATTCTCTTGCTTTTTCTATGATCCAGTGGATATTGGCAATTTGATTTCTGGTTTCTCTGTCTCTTCTAGATCCAGCTTGAACATCTGGAAGTTCTCGGTTCATGTACTGTTGAAGACTAGATTGGAGAAGTTTGAGCATTACTTTGCTTGCATGCGAGATGAGTACAATTGTACAGTAGTTTGAGCATTCTTTGGCATTGCCTTTCTTTAGGATTGCCTTTCTTTGGGATTACCTAGGTTGGTCCTAAATCCATAATATGTCCTTAAAAGAAACACTTAGAGGAGAAGAAACAGGGCAGAAGAGGAGAAGGCAAAAATAAATAAGCAAAGGTTAGAGAGGTATGGCTACCAATCAAGGAATACCAAGGGTTGCTGCTGCTGCTAAGTCACTTCAGTCGTGTCTGACTCTGTGCGACCCCATAGATGGCAGCCCACCAGGCTCCCCTGTCCCTGAGATTCTCCAGGCAAGAACACTGGAGTGGGTTGCCATTTCCTTCTCCAATGAAAGTAACCACAAAAAGTTAGGTGGGAAGTATGGAATGGATTATCTCCCAAAGCCTATAGAGAAGCATGGCTGACCTTGATTTCAGACTTCTGAACACTGAGAGGATAAATTTCTGTTGTTTTAAGCCACCTGGTTTGTGGCAATTTGTCAAAACAGTCTCAGGAAATGAATACTACATAATCTAGAGAGTACACAGAAATGATCTGAATTTATAGAGCATGACCATTCTCCTTTTTTCACTGAAAGGAAGTCAGTTCCTTATAATTACAAAGTTACAGAACTCACAGAAAGAACTGTTATATTGGGATTTCATTTATATTTAGATAAAACAATTTTTCACAATTGTATAACTACATTGAAATACACAATTGTGGTAACGATAGTGGCATAGAAAAAAAATTAGTAAATCTATCAAACAAATGAGTGACAGTATGAAGAGTTTATTTTATATATTTAGTACAGTTATCAGAGTCTAGTGGATTAAGAGATCAAAATTTCCTATCAGAGGTAACATTCAACCATAAAAGCTAATAACTTGCTTCTACTGTCCTCACAGTAAGTTCAGCGGTGAACCACATAATAAAATTTTACAAACTTGAACCACGAGCATCCCAAAGGCCCTGAGGAGAAAAAGAGCTGACATGTTTCAACAACTGAGAGCAAATAACAAAACCCCCAAAACTCATGTGTTGAGAATGTTATGTGAGCAAAATGGGCACATACAAAGAAGTCTAAGTGTTCAGCAAGATCCAAAGCATGCAGGCCCAGGTTTCTGAAGAGATAACAGTGGCCTATGCTAAGTTAGGCAAGTAGGAAGCTATCTTGGGACTCAGTCCCTACTTTACTCATTTTTTGTCCTTAAACCCTAACAGTGTTCTTGGGACACAGTGAACATTGTTATACAGTCTTAATGAAAAAAATTAACTTTTCAAATAAGACTTCAATGTCTACTTGAAGATAATCTATTTTGATCAAAACATGTTACTGTTAGTTCCTTCTACCACATGGTAAGTTACTTAAGATCCTTTCACTATTATATCCTAGCAAGTAGTAGTAATGCTCAGGAAATAATGTTGAATGAATAAATGAAACATACCATTATTTTTCAGTGAAATAGTTCATGCCCTTTTGGTAGTGACTAGGAGATTAGGGCCAGATGAGTGTCTGAATTAACTTGGGTTATTTCATGTGCAACTGGTAATGTTAGTACTGGTCTTAGTGACATTGTTTGCATTGTATGTGAAATATCTTGTTGTTTATAAAGTGTCTTTTGGTTCTAAGTGTGCTTTTCCTTGGCCTGCTCTTCTTTCCAGACCTAACACCTCTACCAAGCCCAGGCTATCTGATGCTTCTTTCCATAGCCACTACACTAAATTTCTTATATAGTGTTAGTCACTCAGTTGTGTCCAACTCTTTGCAACCCCATGGACTGTAGTATTTAAGTATTCCTTTCAGCATCTGTTTGGTTGTGCATGTATGTTTGTACATCCCTTCCTATTGTATTACATACCTTTTTATTTTTGCAATTTTTTGAACTAAAGGGACTATAATGTAAAAGGCTCCTCTGTCCACAGAATTCTCCAGGCAAGTATACTAGAATGGGTAGCCATTCCCTTCTCCATGGGATCTGCCCAACCCAGAGACTGAACCCAAGTCTCCTGCATTGCAGGTGGATTCTTTACCTTTTGAGCCACTAGGGAAGCCTCACACTTCTTATAATTGACAAACTAATTACAAATGCTCCTTCAAGCCTTTTTTTTTTTATACTAGTCAATAGTTTATTAGTCTAATTCTGGCAACCATACACACATCAACGAAATAAACTTGCATTTCAATGTAGCATTTTATTTATACTTTTCACTAATTAAAACTGTCTTTCAATTTGTTAAATTAAATGTTTATAATAATACCATTACACAGAGAAAATCAGAACTTCTAGAGCATGACCATAATTTCTCCTTTTCTTGGTGAAAGGAAATCCGTTCCTTATAATTACAAAGTTATAGAATTCACAGAAAGAACTGTTATATTTGAAATTCAGTAATATTTACACAATAATTCTTTTTATTTGTATAGGTTGTTGAGGATCATTTCAGTTGCAAGCTGATTCAAGCTTTTACATTACAGTCCCTTTAGTGCAAAAAATTACAAAAATAAAAAGGTATGTATACAATAGGAAGGGATGAACAGACGTACATGCACAGCCAAACATGCTGAAAGAAATATTTAAAATACTCACAGAACTTCTTTCAACATTATAACATTAAACAATCCTTTGTCAACCCCCAGAAAATCCTATGCTTTTGGAGACAAAAATACTTATTAGAATTAAAAATTTTCATTCAAGAGTATGGTATTTATTTCTGTATATCTGAAGAGTTAAATTCAAGCTTAAGCTTAAGCTTTAAGATAACAATAGTGTAAGCTCTAGGGTGGAACAAAAGAAGGGGGAAAATCCCAGAAGTTCTCAGAGGTAGTTAGGGGGAAAAAAAAGGAAAGATAGGAGAAATGAGGGAATCAAAGAAAAAAGAATGAAGATTCAGGGATGGGTAAATCTCCTCTTTACTTAGCTTTTCAAAAGGTTTGTGATAACCAGCTTTTGTGTAAATGTATTTGATGGCTCTGGGCTGAAGGTGACTGACAGCTGAATCTAGGCCCCTGGAGAAGTGTCACTCTGGGGACTGCCATTGTTGCAGATTGTTTCTTCTGACTGACCCAGAAGAATCATTATCTCAAGGGGACTCTAAAAACAACCGTCCCCACCCCAAGCAGCCCAAGAGCTACAAGCAAGCAACTTAGCTTCTCTTGAGCAGTAATTACAAAAGCTAACAAGGGGTGTAACTGAGTTAAGTCTTTCTCCAATCCCCGATTAAAAAAAAAGATTAAAGTAGTCAAGTAGACAAAGATTTTTCCCTAGCAAAAATGTCTGATGCGTTGTTGCTGGAAAAATAAATAGACTTCCAGGTCCTCCTCGGAAGCGCTTAACTGAAGAGGGTATTTGTAGGTAAACGTTTCAGTCTTTTTTATTAAAGTGAATGTGTTTACTTTGGGACTACTTAAGCTACTTTGTTGCTAGTGAGCTAAAATCTGGCCTTATTGCCTTAATATCATATAAAACAAATTTCTTCCAAACCTTGCTGTCACAATGGCAATAGGGTATCTCACTCATCCAGCTCCGACAGAATTCTGCCCCCAAACCCTGACTTTTCCGTGCCACGAGCAAGCTCCACAGGGCTGGACAATTTATGGTGGTGGCCTGCCAAGGCAGTAGTCATTTCTTCTTCCTTTAAACCACTAAAAAGGCTCCACATGCACGTACCATCAGGATAATAAAGTCGTTAGCATAAACAGAGTAGTTAATTGAAAATCCAAAAACTGATAAACCTGGCATTAGGCTATAACCACAATTAGGCCATCCTTAACAAATCACAAGCCTCAGGCAGAGAGCGGGACTTCCTGTCTGGGGAAGGAACCAATCAGAGAAAAGAATGGAAGCTAGTAAGGGGCTTCTAAGGGCCTGGGCTTTTCTCGCGATGTTCCCGTTGGGCTGAAGACTTCTCTAAGGTAAAGAAACAGATATAACAGTCTTTTCCGAAACTAAACCTTATTCTTCCTTAGTGAAGCAAGTTTCAATTGTCTGTGACTTAAAATAATTTGGAAGTGTTTTGTAAAACAGCCTGATGGAGTTTGTTTTGCTGCCCCATTTGGTTCTTCATCCCTACTTTAACTGAAAGTGTTTGTAGTTAACTTTTCTTTACTCTTTTCTTTTTCTTGTTTGTATCCCCTTATTTCTGAATCCCCTTATTCTGTATCAAAATACTCTAGAAAGTAAGCTCCATGAGGCTAGGATTTAGCATAATGCTAACATAGTTAGAGGCAATGGCACCCCAGTCCAGTACTCTTGCCTGGAAAATCCCATGGACGGAGGAGCCTGGTAGGCTGCAT
>NW_011495014.1:5685870-5724358 GCF_000754665.1 Bison bison bison
GACTGAGCGACTTCACTTTCACTTTTCACTTTCCACTTTCATGCATTGGAGAAGGAAATGGCAACCCACTCCCGTGTTCTTGCCTGGAGAATTCCAGGGACGGCGGAGCCTGGTGGGCTGCCCTCTATGGGGTCGCACAGAGTCGGACACGACTGAAACGACTTAGCAGAGATAAATATACATTTGCTAAATTTTGATTCCTGCTTTAAAATGAATTTTTCTTAATCATTTCTCATTTTTTCTAGTAACTTATTACTTTAAAAATTAAGCTATTAGAGCCTTCAGATTTAAGAAATTAAAAGTCTACTGGAAAAAAATTGTCATTTTATTTTTTCCCTTAAAAATAAATTGTTGTTAAGTTGTCTTGGGATATATTAGCTTTTGTGGGTTATTATATTTGATTGCAGAAATGTTTTTCTTTACAACTTGTAGTGGAACAAAGTGGAACAAGGTAGTGAAAGGTAGATTCTTAAACCTGGGACTAGGACCTTGATTCATTTGTATTCAAGTCTGGCAAATTACTTAACATCTCTGAACTTCAGTGGACTCACCAATAATCATTTTTTAGCAGGGTGGTGTGTGAGGGTTTAGTGAGATAACGTGTAAAATTCCCTGGTTCATTGTAGATATTCAATAAACAATGCTTTGGGTAGGATAAAACATTTGTGATAGTAAAATAATCTCAAAGTAACCTAGAAGCTTAAGAACCTAACTGGAAAGCAAAAAAAAAAAAAACCAAAACACAAAAAAACAACTTTCAGATTCAGTAGTACCAGCGGTTGGGATATGGCTCCAGGAATATTACTTAACCTCTGTGTCTATTATTGCTGCTGCTGCTAAGTCGCTTCAGTTGTGTTGGACTCTGTGTGACCCCATAGACGGCAGCCCACCAGGCTCCCCCGTCCCTGGGATTCTCCAGGCAAGAACACTGGAGTGGGTTGCCATTTCCTTCTCCAATGCATGAAAGTGAAAAGTGAAAGTGAAGTTGCTCAGTCGTGTCCGACTCTTTGCGACCCCATGGACTGCAGCCTACCAGGCTCCTCCGACCATGGGATTTTCCAGGCAAGAGTACTGCAGTGGGGTGCCATCGCCTTCTCTGGTGTCTATTAGTATTTGTAAAATGGTGTAATAAATTTCACCCACCTGGCAAAGGCCCTGTGTACTATTTAAAATAAGACAACAAGCCCCAGATGGAGTCACTTGTTCTAAGCCTTACCTCATCAAGCTGAGACTTACAGTTTTGACTCTCCCAGAAAGGAATCCTAAATCAGTCAATCAGGAATCACATGTGACCACTAGTTAGGTAATCTGCCTGATAGATCCTGTCATCCCTGAAGGAAAGTAACCTTGCAATAAACAACCTGGCTTTTTGGCCGAGTATAACTTCCTTGTTCTTGCTCCAATCTGCCTATAAAAGTTTTTCATTTTGTTCAGCTCCTCAGAGTTCTTTTCTGCATCCTAGACTGGATGCTGCCTGATGAGTATCAATTTTTGCTTCAAATAACTCTTAAAATTTTTAATGTGCCTGTTTATTTTTTAACAGTACATTAGATACACCATAGTGATTACAAATATTATGAAGTCAAATATTATTCTATTTTGTGTGATAAAATGCTGTTTTAAACAGTAGAATAAATTGATGTGCAAAAGATTGTGTTAATTAAACATAGGATTGTGTTAAATCATTAGATTCGTTTTCTCTGAACATTCTGTAGTCTTTATATTAGAGTTACTATTAACTAACACAGCTTGACAAATACTTCTTTTACTTGATTTGTATGTGGTGCTATTTTTAGTGAAAAATTATTCGAAATACACTGGTTAATAGAAATGGTATTCAGGAGCTTTTAATGTGGCTTTAGACAGATCAGACCTGCTTTTGAATGTTCCTCTGAAGTCTGAAATAATGACCATGTTGAATTCTCGGTCTAGCACAAAATATCTGGGCCAGGCAACCCCAAGAAGGTTGAGAATTCCAACTCAGTAGGAGACTGACCTATTCCTCAGAAAGTTCATACTCCTGCTGAAGTCCTGTTCCCCACAAAACACATGACTGAGCTGCAGATAAAAGTTGGGGTACCATTGTTGGAGGTTGAGGAATGAAGAAGAATTGGTAGAACAGGGAAAGCTGGTCTAGTAACAATGGCCGAATGAGGGGTAAAAACAATATAGCAATTAAATCATATGTTCTATAGATTTGCCTTATTAATTGTTAACTTGGTTTAGCTGTTGCCTCTATGACCTTAGAAAGCTGTTCGTTCTGTCGTGTTTGTTTACTTACCTGAAATAAGGGTGTAAGGCGAGTACTCTTCAATTAAAATATACCTTTTAAACACCTCATGTGTGTATAATATATGAATTAAAATTCTTCACACTATAATATATGAAGAATTTAAATTCTTAATACCTCTCTCTCAGCTTTTATGCTCACTAAAGGATTGGGAGACTGGATTAGGCAAAAAAAAAAAAAAAAAGAGAGAGAGTGTAAGCAGAATCAGTGTCCTCTTGAAATATATCTGTTCCGAATGATTACTCCCTCCTCTTCCTCCTCTCATATTTATTTGCTGATTTACTATTTGGGGAGCAAGGTTAACAGAAATCTCCCTAGTGACTCTTATCTTCACTGAGGTGCTCGCCAAGGTAGAGTTTTAGAAGATAATTCTTGAGGAAAACTCAGAATGAGTACAGGGGTTTCTTCTCTCTCCATTTTTAGGGAAGAAGAGAGCTAAATATATAATACTTATAAAAATTGAGCTTAAGTTTATGAGCAGTTTAAAGTGCCAAGTAGAGCTAGAATGATATAGAAATAAGGTCTCTGGACATGAAATTGGAAGGCGTTGGTGTAAGGCTTGGCTGTATCTCTTAACTAGTATGTGACCTTTCCCATCTTTGTATTTCCTATTTCTTTGTATTTATTGTGGGGTAACATCTATTTCTTGTACCTCACCAGATTGTTATTGAAATAAAATATTATGTGTAGAACAACGCACACACCATATATATGTGTGTGTGTCTAGGCTGTGTGTCTGGAAAATCTAACAGGTGGTTTTTGCAGTGTCTCAGTAGGAATTCAAGAAACTCTGGCGGAGTTTTTGGAGGCAGCCCCATAGGCAGCTCTATGTTTCTTCTTCCCTTGGACACAGCTCTACTTTTTATCTATAAGTAGATAAGCTGATGACACAACTTTCTTTTGTTGATTGTTAACGGCTCTGCTGCTAGGAACAGAGTTTGAAATGTACATATAACAAGTATGTTCACTCTTTAATCATAATAGCAGCAACTGCAGTGTGTTTAACACTATGTAGAAAGCATTGCAATATCAAAGATACAGGCAAGGATGTTACTGTGAGGTAGGTCAGGTGACCATATTTAATGCCTTTCAAACTTTTGGTCTCCAGACTACTTTATACAAAATTATTAATGACCCCAAGGAGTTTACCTAGAAAATCCCCTTAAATAGAAGAGTACCCATGCGTGCATATTCCATTAACCACCAGGGTGATGATGTCATCACATGTCATGTAGCCTCTGAAAAGTCCACTTGAACTCTCATGGGACAATGAAAGTGAAAAAAGCAATGTCTTAGTATTATTACGAAAACAAGTTTGACCTTGTAAGGCCCATGAAAGAGTCTTAGGGATCTCCAGGGGACCCAAGACCACACTTTGAGAACCACTGACACAGTATTTTGAAGGAAACACCAAGGTGCTGAATTATACATTAAGTCGGGTGTGTAATTTTTCCATCTCTGCTTGAGGCTCCATTGAAATTGGAATGATGATTGAGAGTCACTTTGAGGAGATTTTATGTTTTCGGTAGTATCATCACTCTTTACACCTGTGTTTTTAAATCTTTATAAAGTTATGTTAGGCTCTTTCACTGAAGCATAGCAGCCACTTTTCTCTCCGAAGAAGCAAAAATCAACCACCAATTTCAGTTAAAATAGCATTTGGACCTCTCATTTAGCCATTGAAAAAACATCTTCATTTGATTGCTTATTTATTTTATAGGTTTGTGCATTCCAAAAAGTCTTTTGTCACTCAATAAAGCGACCTTTCAGAAAGTTAGAGATACAGAGCAGTAGCAACACAGATACACACACTTTCTTTTAACAGAGTGGCTTTTATTTTAGGACATCCTTGAGAAAAGCAATGTAGTACTCATTTCTTTGAGCAATTCATTATAGTGCTTGCTTAATATTTCAATAATACATTTTAATTGGACACAATTTGCTCCTTTTGTCTAATTTTTTTTACAAAGTTATCTGCCCATTTATAAGCAAAGACAAAGGCATGTTGGTTCCCAAAAGTACTTTTTCTGCTTCACTTTGAGGACATCTGTAGCCTGAATAGTTTTTAGTCCCTCCCAATAGGTCTCCTCTCAGCTGCTCTGTGTTTTTACATCTCTCAAGAGGGGTTAATTCTTTACAGCTGTATCCTGCCTTCCAAGAATCTAACATGTGCAAATTATTAATCTTTTTCTATTGCTACAGTAACTCCCCAGGCCATAAACACCCCCTACCTAAAACTGGCCCTTTTCCAAGAAAAACTTTGGTATTCTTTCCCTGGAAAGATAATTTGGTCTCCTTTGGCTTACATTGTTATTTAGAACAATTGATAAAATACAGAAATTTACTTCCAAACAATTACTTGCAAATAGAAATTTAATCTTCATTTTTCAATCTGTCCACTGTTGTATACTTTCTGTCTGAATTTTGCATTTCATTTATTAGAGAAATCAGCCTGCTTATATTTTCAAGAGTATACTTTTCAAGTTTTGTTTTTTTTCTAAGTATTTTTCTAATTATATAAGGTAGGACTTTTTTATTAGGAGAAGGCAATGGCGACCCACTCCAGTATTCTTGCCTGGCAAATCCCATGGACGGAGGAGCCTGGTAGGCTGCAGTCCATGGGGTCGCAAAGAGTCAGACACAACTGAGCGACTTCCCTTTCACTTTTCCCTTTCATGCGTTGGAGAAGGCAATGGCAACTCACTCCAGTGTTCTTGCCTGGAGAATCCCAGGGACAGGGAGCCTGGTGGGCTGCCGTTTATGGGGTCCCACAGAGTCGGACACGACTGAAGCGACTTAGCAGCAGCAGCAGCAGCAGCAGCAGTAGGAAAAAATAGTGTGTATCTTTTCCTTCAATGTAAGTAAATTACACTTTTTCAAGTATGACTTTCATGTACTTATACTTGCAATCTATATCATGCTTTTGTATATAAATATATTAATATTTATTTGTAAGGATGAAAACAAACTTAGAATATTATGGCAAGACAATTTATATTAATATACAAATGTTGACTATTCATAGTCCAGCTTATCAATTTACATCTAAAATATACTTTATTCTAGATTTATATATCCTTTTGGACTTACTGAAAGATGGTCACTGCTTGGCCATTTCTCTCTGCCTCTATGACCTAAGTTTTGTTCATTTCTCAGCTAGTGGTTGAATACTCTTATGACACTTCTAACCTTCAAAATAGATCATTTATTTTAAAAGTTAAATATGTCTTTATAAAATATTAAGAAATTCTAGGAATTGCATTTCTCAGTGATTACATGCCTCTAGTGGTGTTCTGAGACACAAGGCAGAGGGGCCAGTGATTTTTACCACCTGACAAGTGCAATAATCCCCTAGAACTGCAAGGCCTGAAGCATCTTATTGCTGTTATGAAACAGAATTTATAAATAAAAATAAGGAAAACAGCCAGAGCCATGCACTTCCTGGCTCCACTGACATTGATATGACAGCCAATCAGAAATTTCCATTTATGCCAAGATTGCCAAACCAATAATTTTAGCAATAAAGCCTGCTCCAAGAAGTATTAAAATGGTTTGCCTCTAATATATGTTTAAACACAAAGGAAGTTTAAAGGTAGGTTTGTTATAATTCAGACATACAATCATTTTAATATATACAGAAAACCTCCCTGTAGACCAATTAAAAGGAGCTTCCAAACAATGCTGACTCTTAATTCACATAATATTATAACTCAAGCAAGTTACATTTCAACATTTTTAGATAAGCTATATAAGAGTGGGAAAAAAGGATTAGGACAATAGTGAGATTTGAATTTCATTTTATATTATTTCAACTGCATTTTAACAGTCTTTATGACCAAAAGAGGGAATAAGAATGCAGAAGGGACAAACTTGTATAGATTATTTTTTCATTACATGCATTATTCCAGTTTAAAAATGTTAGTCGCTTGTCGTGTTAACTAAGAATGCATTCACTAGTGTACATATCTAAAGCTGGAGTTAAACTGAGAATTTTGCAAGGGACAGATACAAAGAAGTGATTTTTTCCTTCTCTCTGTATATAAAAATAGAACTTTCAGAAATGTCATGGCTGACACATTTAGCTGCTGGACATTGAAAAACCTCTTTCTGACTCACAACCTGTGACTGGAACTCTGTCAGAGTAATCAAGAGATGTTATACTATAGAGCACAAGCAGTAGAAGAGGCTTTGCTATTTGGCCTTGTTTTTAAAGCAAAAGTGATTTAAATTTGGATCATAAATAAATGTTTCTTATACTCCTCATCTTTAAAATGCAGAAAAAAATTCATTGTGTAAGATCTTTGTACAGCTGTCTAATTCAGTGAGTATTTTTTAGGAGTATATGGACTACTGAAACAGCATAACATGATAAGAAAGAAACATGACTGAATAAATATGAAGAATTACTTTTCTGAAATCTTATTGCAATTAGTGATGACCATACCAAGGCTTCCCTGATAGCTCAGTTGGTAAAGAATCTGTCTGCAATGCAGGAGACCCCAGTTTGATTCCTGGATTGGGAAGGTCCACTGGAGAAAGGAAAAGCTACCCACTCCAGTATTCTTGGGCTTCCCTTGTGGCTCAGCTGGTAGAGAATCTGCCTGCAATGCGGGAAACCTGGGTTCAATGCTTGGGTTTGGGAAGATCCCCTGGAGGAGGGAAAGGCTACCCACTTCAGTATTCTGGCCTGGAGAATTCCATGGACTGTATAGTCCATGGGGTTGCAAAGAGTCGCACATGACTGAGCAAATTTCACTTTCACTATAAAGGAATACAATGAACCTTAAAGGAACACAACCATATTTCAAAAATTGAAAGGCAGTTTTTGTATAATATTTGTCTTTCTTTGATCTCATATGTAATTAGAGTTCCTCTTTTTTCAAGAGAGATCAAGGGACCTATGGCACACAGTATAACATATATTGCCCCCAGTACTCTATGAAATTCAGAAAAGCTGAGTATTCACATTTTATTATGTCTAATGAAAATTTTCACCAGTTCATACTTTAATAAAACCTTGTCATAATGTCAATTTTGTGAAAACAGAATATGACTAAATAGGCATTCACATGAACATCCATGAAATGATTGAAATAAGACTACATGAGTTCTTAGTAAGTATTCACAAAATTCTTCCTGATATTTTAAAATTGCCAAATATTTACTTTCAGAAATAGTAACATCTAAATTTTTCAAGGTGAATGAATGACCTTAAGATATTTTAGGCTCAATGATATAGTTGATTATGTGATACTATTATAACTTAGGGGAAGGTATTCCAATTTTCAGTTGTTAGTTGACTTCAGTTCAGTCGCTCAGTCATGTCTGACTCTCTGCGATCCCATGGACTGCAGCACGCCAGGCTTCCCTGTCCATCACCAACTCCCGGAGATTGCTCAGACTCATGTCCACTGAGATGGTGATGCCATCCAACCATCTCATCTTGCTGTTGTCCCCTTCTCTTCCTGCCTTCAATCTTCCCCAACATTAGGGTCTTTTCCAATGAGTCTGTTCTTCGCATCAGGTGGTCAAAGAATTGGAGCTTCAGCTTCAGCATCAGTCCTTCCAAAGAATATTCAGGACTGATTTCTTTTAGGATTGACTGGTTTTATCTTTATGCAGTCTAAAGGACTCTCAGTCTTCTCCAACACCACAGTTCAAAAGAATCAATTTTTTGAAGTTCAGCTTTCTTTATAGTCCAACTGTCACATCCATACATGACTACTGTATAAACTATAGCTTTGACTATACGGACCTTTGTCAGCAGAGTAATGTTCTGGCAGCCTCTTAGCCTGGTCAGTTAGATATGCCTTTTGCTCTTCTTGATATGCTTTTGTTTTTGTGCTTTTGCATTTGTTTTATTTCGGAGAAGGCAATGGCACCCCACTCCAGTACTCTTGCCTGGAAAATCCCATGGACGGAGGAGCCTGGTAGGCTGCAGTCCATGGGGTCGTGAGGAGTCAGACACGACTGAGTGACTTCACTTTCACTTTTCTCTTTCATGCATTGGAGAAGGAAATGGCAACCCACTCCAGTACTCTTGCCTGGAGAATCCCACGGACAGAGGAGCCTGGTGGGCTGCTGTCTATGGGGTTGCACAGAGTTGGACATGACTGAAGTAACTTAGCATTAGCATTTGCTCTTCTTGATGTGCTTTTGTTTTTGTGCTTTTGCATTTGTTTTATTTATTTTAAAAAATTTGTGGAAAACTTGGTGACAAGGTAATTGATTTAGGGTCCAAGTTTTACATATTTATACTTCTTGGACAGGGTGTCTTTAATAAAACTGCAGAACTTGGTCATATTCTTGCAAATCGAACAAGGTATGTTCATTCTCCCCATGTCTGGTGATGTGTGGCTCTAGAGTTAGATTCAAATTCTGCCTCTGACAGTTACTAGTTGTGTGCCCTCGGGCAAGTTACTTAATCTTTATGAACCTACATTTTCTCATCCTTACAATAGGGAAGATACCTAGCAGCTCATGAGGTTTAACAAATCAAGTAATAATTTGAGACTAGCACCTTGTCTGGCTTCAAAAGGGCATTTGTTAAAACAAAGGATTATTTTCTTCCTTGATTCCATTTCTAAAATTATTTTTGCATTTTTTTGTCCAAGCTGTGACATTTTCCCTATGTCCACATTTCCCAGGGAAATCATGTTTTGCTCTGATGGTCTAAGTCTACTATCCAAATGAGTGATACTCCATCCTTCTGTTTTCCTTGAATGTATCTGTTCCCTAGAGTGCAACCATTCTCTTATCCACTCTCTCTGGTTTTATCTAAGTAGAAACTTAACCATTCTAGGAAATTACAGGCTAAAGTATTTTTATTAATAAGAAGAGTCACAAAATCTTAGAGCTTGAAGGGACCTAATGAATTAGAGATCACAATCTCAAATGCCTACAAGGCTAAGCAGATATAGTAAATAAGTAAAATGTTCTGGGTGAGTGCAGATGACTGTTCAAGACTAAAGAGTAGAGGTAGGTGGGTGGAATGGTGAAAGGGATCAATTATTATGGTGACATGTGGTATCTAGACTTATTGTGGCGTTCACTTTGTAGTATATACAAAGATTGAATTATAATGTTGAACAGAAGAAACTGATTAGTGTTCTGTAACAACTTTACCTTGATAAAAATAATAAATTAATAAATAATAATAAATTAAAAGAAAAAATAAATAATTTTTATAAGATTTATAAGAAGATAAAAAATAATAAAAGAAAAAAAAAAAAAACCTGAAGAGAAGAACTGAAACCAGCTAAAGGGAGCTTACATCTGTAGAGGGCAGTCACTTTACAGCTCAAGCAAAGTGTTGCCAAATGGTGATTTCAACACTGTCTTGGGAAAGATTTTTGAGTTAAAAGAAGAAAAAAGTTTTATGTGAAAACTTTTAGTTGAAAATCCTGTTGTTGTATAAAAACACCGATATGAACCAAATATATCTACTGGCCAGATCCACATAACAGGTTGCCATTTTGGAACCTCTGTTAGATCATCTGATACTGATAATCTTGTGTTCAGATGAAGACATTGAAACACAGTCAAATTAACTTTCCCAAAGTTAGATGTGGCAAAACAAGTGTAACTCAGATCTCTAGCCCCATGGTGTAAGGGTACCTGCCACATTTGGCCATTTTGCTTCTTCATTCCTTTCAACATATATGTGATGTTTTGGAAATATATTCTTTTCTTTAGCTTACAGGTATGATATATGATGATATTCTTTCCTTACACTAAAGAATCATCTAGTTCATTCTTAAGTGAAGTGTGTCTATAGTGGATTTGATCAAGAAACTGTTACCTTAACATTCAAAAGCAGTTTGTGTATCTTCTCCAAATATATGAATTTATCTTCCCATGAACCTTTGTCATGCTCTAGAATTATTTGAAATTATTTGTCTTGCTGCTGCTGCTGCTAAGTTGCTTTAGTCTTGTCTGACTCTGTGTGACCCCATAGACGGCAGCCCACCAGGCTCCACCGTCCCTGGGATTCTCCAGGCAAGAACACTGGAGTGGGTTGCCATTTTCTTCTCCAATGCATGAAAGTGAAAAGTGAAAATGAAGTCGCTCAGTCATGTCTGACTCTTCATGACCCCATGGACTGCAGCCTACCAGGCTTCTCCGCCAATGGGAGTTTCCAGGCAAGAGTACTGGAGTGGGGTGCCATTGCCTTCTCCAATTTGCCTTGAGTTTATTGTTATTATTATGACATTTTAATATACTAGGACAGTTTAATATTTCACCGGACTCAAATATATAATTTAACTCTTTGGGATTAACTCAATGTTTCAGATTAGGTTATGTATCTGTATATTTCACTAGGTCAAGTTTAGACTTCTAGAAATCAGAGATTAGTAAGTGAGAGTATCTTGCTATGGAGAATATCAGCATGTTTTTCTGTAATATAAAAATGAAAGAAAAACCCTTTGTTGATTTGTGCATGGAGGTTTTTATATTGAGGGTGTCCTTAACCTTTAAAATCTAAAAGCTGATTGGCAGTTTGTAGACAAACTTGAGATAATTTTGGCATTTTACCTTAGAGTAAATCATAACTCAAGTTTAAAATTCTTTAGGCAAATTTCTTATATTATTATTCATAGCTTGGTGCCAGGTGTTAAGAAAAATTCTAAATTCCCTTGAGACTTCTTATTTGATTATTTGAATGTTAATGTGGCGTGCCCAAATTTTCAATACTAAATTCAAAGCCATCCTGGCCATGTGCTAATTGAATAGAACTGTCCATTCTAATTGTGGATAATAGGGATTAGGATGCCAAAAATATAGTGCCTTGATTAGATCACATGGCATCATTTTAGGGCTGTGAAAAATTCTTCTCTCTGGTTTTGCCCTTCCTTTGAGTTGCCCAGTCTTCTACGTGACCCCAACTTGCTTCAGGATTTTTAACTGTGCTGCTAACTAAGGCGGATGCATTTTCTGACCTTACTGGTGAGAACAGAAGTTTCTCAAGTGCTGTAGGAACTAATTAATATGCATGTTATTCCAGTAAAGAATCATTATTTCATGTGTATCTTTGTGAGAGAGTATGGCTGTCATGATGGTTACTTACTCGGGCCAAACCCATTGCTAAAACAGAGATTCTTTAATGATGATATTTTAATTCTATAAAGCTCTTAACATAAATTTGTAAATGTGTATGTGGCTGGATAGCATCACCGACTCGATGGCCATGAGTTTGAGTGAACTCTGCGAGTTGGTGATGGACAGGGAGGCCTGGTATGCTGTGATTCATGGGGTCACAAAGAGTTGGACATGACTGAGTGACTGAACTGAACTGAACTGATGTGTGCATATATGAAGTTTTTAATACCACTCTTAAATTGCCTTTCTCTGATGATAAGTAGCATATAAAAAATAAGCTCAGAAATTACAAAACATCCTTAAGATTTGGGAAATTAAAAAATTTACATGGGATTAAGGAGATAATTAGGGAAAACAATTGTAGTGATTTTGTTTAATGTAATGCCACACTTATTAGGTGATTGTAAAAAGCAAAACACCACACTGTAACAGGCATAAGAAAAACCATGATAAATAAATTATTATCTTTCTGAAATTTCCTCTTTCTTGGCCTTATTCACCTAGGGTGGAAGGTTAGTTGCTTATGACACAGGCTAAACCATAACGTGATATGCATAAGAGAGAAAACCCAGTATCAGAAGAGATTACTCATGGCTAGTAGGTGGTTATCTAGGTAAAGTATCCAGTGTCAGGGTGCAGTGGGGAATGAATACAAGGTTAGATAATAAGTTCAAGAATAGGACTAGCCCTTAGACTTTAATATGTAGCAGAATTTGAGACAGGAAAACTAGAATTGAGCAACAGAAAAAAGACTGAGTTTCTAGACTGAGGATATAGAATGTAAATGTGACCCAGAGATAAGTCAAACACCTGGTTCCTTTACCTGAAAACTAGCTCAACTTGACCCTTTACCAACACACAAGGGGGAAGCTGTATTGATCTGAGGAGTTTGAACACCTCTGTCTAGTCATTGGATGACTACTACACAGATATACAGGGGGTGACCCACTGGACTTCAGGTTTAAAAATTAAGATTAGTATAAAATATACTGAACAAAGACATTGGTAGCCACACACTATGAGGGAAACAGCTCCCACAGATTAATTCCTGACTAGATACTAAAATAAACATACAAAAATGAAAAAAAAATATTCAGAACAATAGTTCTCAGGGGAAATATATCATCCAGGGTTGCTACAATATGTAATCTAACATATCTACCTTTTAATAAACGTAAATAAATAAAGAACCATGCAGAGAAAAGTGTGACCCACACTGAGGGACAATAACAACAAAAAGTCAATAGACTGTCTCTGAGGACCTAGATCTTTAACAAAGATTTCAAAGCAACAATTGTAAATATTTCAAATAATTAAAGGAAATCATGTTTAAGTAATTGAAGGATAATATGAGAAAGATTCATAATATAGGAAATCTTAATACAGAAATAGAAAAAAACATAAACAAGTTCTAAAGTTGAAAAGTACAGTAATGGAAGGGGAAAATCGACTAGATAAAATCAATAGCAGATATAAGATGGCAGAAGAAAGAACCAGAGAACTTGAAGATAGATCAGTAGATGATGGATAGATCAGTATAAATAATCCAGTTAAGAAAATATAGAAAAAGGTTAAAGAAAAATGATTAGCACCTTAGAGATCTGTAGGATAACATCAAATATGCCAACATATGCATAACTGAGTCCCACCTCCCATAAGAGAGGAAAAAGAAATATAGGAAACCTATCTGAAGAATAATGGTCAAATATCTTCTCAAATTTGTTGTTTAACCACATACAGGATCAACAATCCCAGTGGATTCCAAATGAGATAAAGACAAAGAGATTCATGACCTGTCAAGTATTGAAACCCAATGCCAAAAAGAAAATCTTGAAAGCCTGTAAGAGAACATGGTCAGATAATGGCTGATTTCTCATCTAAACAACTGGAAGCAAAAAGGTGGTGTAGTGACAGGTCTAAGGTGTTGAAAGGAAAAATGAGTTTGTTGCCAGTAGGCCTGCCTTAGAGATTTACTGTTGTTACTCAGTCACCAGGTTGTGTCCAGCTGTTTGTAGTCCCATGGACTGTAGCCCGCCAGGCTCCTCTGTCCATGGGATTCTCTGGCAAGAATACTGGAGTGGGTTGCCATGCCTCAAGGAGACCTTTCCAACCCAGGGATCAAACTCATGTCTCCTACATTGGCTGATGAATTCTTTAAGGAATTTCTTCAGGTGAAGAGAATTATAAAACCAGAGAGTAACTTGTATCTACATGAAAAAATAAATAGTGCTGGAAAGTATACATGTAAATGTTTTTAAAAAAAGCAATATATTTTTTCTCCTTGTTTTATCTAAAAATATATGGTTTTAGAAACAATACTTATAACACTCTGTTGGTTTGTAACATATCTACATGTGATAAAAATAGCACATAAAAAGGTAGGCAGAAATGGAACCATACAGGAACATGTTGCTATATTTTACTAGAATTAAGCCAATGTTAAAATAGATTTTGATAAATTAAGATGCATGTTGCAATTCCTAGAGCAACACTGAGAAAATATCATTAAAAATTTAATAGAGGAATTAAAATCATAATAGTATATTTAACACAAGGAAGCAGAAAAGAATGAAGTCATTGCATTATTAAAAAACTAATAGTGAAGTGACAAATATAAATCCTACTATATCAGTAATTAAATAGTAACAGATTAAACAGTCCAATCAGAGTACGAGATTGTCAGACTAAATAATAATGCAAGAATCAACTATATGCTGTATAAGAGACTCAAGTTACAGAGATATAAATATGTTGATAGTAAGATATGGGAAAAGATATATTATACAAACAGTAATCATAACAGATGGAGTAGCTATATTAACATCAAACAAAAATAGAATTTAAGTGAAGAAATATGAGAAGGACATTTCATGGTAATAAGAGGGCCAATATCAGAAACATACAAATAACCATTATAACTATAAACACACCTATCAACAGAAGCCCAAAATACATTAAGCCAAATCTGACAAAATTGAAGAAAAAATAAAACAATTAACAAATTATGGTTGGAAATTTCAACCTGGTGTTTAATTCCCCAGCTACTCTAAAAAACTGTAGAACAACTAGACAGGTTATCAGCAAGGATATAGAAAACTTTGAACTCAGCAAGGATATAGAAGTCATGAACACTTCTATATACTTAACTGACCTGATAAATTTTGAACATATCTTTAAATATAGCAGAATACATATTTCCAAGTGCACACAGGACTTTTTTTCCAGGATAGACCATATACTCGACTACAAAAATCTTTTTCAGTATATTTTAAAAGATAGACTTCATTCAAAGTATGTTATATGACCATAATGGAATTAAATTTAAGAAGTCATCAAGAAAAATAATTTTTAGGAAAATTCCAAGTATTTGCAAAGTAAGTGACACAGTTCTAAATAACCTATAGGCCAAAGAAGATATCAGAAGAAAATTTAGAAAACATGTTGAATAAAAATAGAAACAGCATATCACAGTGTAGGAAACATAGGTAAAACAATGCCTAGAGAAAAATTATAGTTTTAAATGTCTATATTGTTAACAAAGGCCTCAAATCAATAACCTAAACTTCCACCTTAGGAAACAGAAAAGGAGGGTAAAATGAACAGAAGGTAATTATTAGGAAAAATATAATAAAGATCAGAGTGAAAATCAATAATATTTTTTTATTATCTATTATTTTATAGAGAAAATGAGTGAAATTAAAAGTTGATTCTTTGGGTAGTTAAGACTTCAGGCTGCCCCTGCAGGGGGCACAGGTTCAATCCCTGGCAGGAAAATGAAATCTGTTATGCAGTGTGGTGTGGTCCAAAAAAACCAAGTTGGTTATTTGAAAAGTTCAGCAAAGTTGATATACCTTTAGGTAGACTGACAACAAAGGTCTGTCTAGTCAAAGCTATAGTTTTTCCAGTAGTCATGTATGGATGTGAGAGTTGGACTATAAAGAAAGCTGAGCACCGAAGAACTGATGCTTTTGAACTGTGGTGTTAGAGAAGACTCTTGAGAGTCCCTTGGACTGCAAGGAGATCCAACCAGTCCATCCTAAAGGAAATCAGTCCCGAACGTTCATTGGAAGGACTGATGCTGAAGCTGAAACTCCAATACTTTGGTCATCTGATACGAAGAACTGACTCATTTGAAAAGACCCTAATGCTGGGAAAGATTGAAGGCAGGATGAGAAGGGGATGACAGAGGATGAGATGGTTGGATGGCATCACTGAATCGATAGACATGAGTTTAGGTAAGCTCTGGGAGTTGATCGACAGAGAGCCTGGCGTGCTGCAGTCCATGGGGTCCCAAAGAGTTGGACACAACTGAGCAACTGAACTGGGACTGACAAAGCAAAAAAAAGACTCTAACTAAATCAGAAAATAAAGAGGGACTATATTCACTAACCCAAGCATTAGACAAATTGAACAGATTTGTCATTTTTAGAAGCTGACAAGCTGATTCTGAAATTTATGTGGAAATTCAGAGGACCTAGGATAGCCAAAACAATTTTGAGAAAGACAAGTTGGAAGCCTTGTATGTTATCTAATTTCTGCTGCTGCTGCTAAGTCACTTCAGTTGTGTCCAAATCTGTGTGATCCCAGAGATGGTAGCCCACCAGGCTCCTCTGTCCCTTGGATTCTCCAGGCAAGAATACTGGAGTGGGTTGCCATGTCCTTCTCCAATGCATGCATGCATGCCTGCTAAGTCGCTTCAGTAGTGTTCGACTTTGTGCAACCCTATGGACAGCAGCCCACCAGGCTCCTCTGTCCACGGGATTCTCTGGGCAAGAATATTGGAGTGGGTTGCCATTTCCTTTTCCATCTAATTTCTAACTTTATTCTAAATTATAGTATCGAGGAAATATCATCTTGCTATGAGATCAATGAGACAATGAAACAGAATTGAAAGGTCAGAGATAAAGCTTTTTATTTATGGTCAATTGATTGTCTATAGTGTTGACAATACAATTTAATAGGAAAATTAAGTTTTATTCAAGACATGGTTCTAGGGAAATTTAATGGCCATATGTAAAATGAACTTGGACCATTACCTCACCCTGTATGTATGATATGCTTGTGTATAGGAGTTCAAAGGGAAAAGCAGTTCTAACATTGCAGAAAGATGCAAGGCTGTGGAATAAAACATACTGACATGATTAGGAGCCTAGTATCTGTAAATGGAGGTATGCAGTGTTAAGAGAAGACTTGGCATGATAAACTAGGTCTGACATTATCCTAAATTCCATTGGGAAGAACTAACCAAATAATCTCTAGTTCTGATCTCTCCTTCACACTAAGGAGACTAAAAAGTTGAAGGGTGGGCTAGGGAGGGGATGCAAGGGAGGTTCAGGAGGGAGGGGAATGGGTGTACCTATGGCTGATTCTTGTTGATGACAAGAAACCACAAAATTCTGTAAAGCAAATATCCTTCAATTAAAAAAAAAAACGAAAAAAAAAACCCAGTCTATTTGCAAGACATGCCCACTTGGGATGTCCCCACACATCTTAAATTAAGCATGGTCCAATTTGTTCCTAACTTCTTTCCTTGTTCTCTTTCTCAGTTGGTGACCATGCCTTTTATCCAAGTTGTTCATACAGAAACAGCTATGCTTAATGCTTCTGTGTTTGCTTCTCTATATCAAATCACTCAGCAAGTTTTATTACATTATATATACTTCTATATTTTTCTCTAATCTTTCTCTCTTTTTTTTTTAAAAGTGTACCCCCACTGTCTTGATTCAGACGCTCATCTTTTCCCTGGACTACTGAAATGATCTTTAAGTTACTGTTTTTAGTCTTGCCTCATTTGTTACATTTACAACATTGCTTTCAGTGATTCATCTGAAATTCAGACCTGATCGTGTCATTCCTTGCTTATGCTTACATTCTTTCAGCTGCTGAATGGTAATAGTTCAAGAGATTGATGCAGACTTTCCATTTCTGACCCAGGCCTTCCAACATTTATCCCTTAGTACTTTTTCAGGCAGTATTACCAGTCCATACTGTTTTCTTACCCTATTTTTCCTTTATGCTGTTCTCAGTTTTCCTACACCCACTGAATTTATCTCCACTCATAAGGCTCCCCTTGTGGCTCAGCTAATAAAGAACCCACCAGGAGATGTAAGAGATGCAGGTTAGATCCCTGGGTCAGGAAGATCCCCAGGAGAAGGAAATGGCAACCCACTCCAGTATTCTTGCCTGGAAAATTCCATGAACAGAGGAGCCTGGCAGGCTTCAGTCCATGGGATTGCAAAGAGTCTGATACAACTGAGCATGCGCGTGCACACTCGCACACCCATCCACACACAAACTGTGTCTCCAAGAAGCTCTTTGTGAACTCTTATCTCCTTTGTGCCTGATTAGATGGTCTGGTTATCAAGAGTGAGAGAAAATCATCCCTTATTCCATGCTCCATTGTAATGAAGTTTATGTGTGTCTGTCCTTCTAGGTTGTGAATCCCCTGAAAATAGAGCTCACACACAAAATGTGTTTATTGAATGGAATGGATGATGAGTGAAAGCAGATAATTGCTGGTGGTGGAGAGGATGGACCGCAGAGGGAGACAGCCTGAGGAAGTGGCACCTGGTGAAGTTTGGTGAGTCTCCATTTAAAACATTTCAGCAGACAAAACATGTTTTGTGAAACTTTAAAAATGATTAGTTTTTAGTACTTTTGAACTTGACAAGAGAAGACTTAGTGTACAATGCAAAGCAAGTTTAATAGCATGCCATAGCAAACATGATAGGCATGAATCTGAAGCATGTCACTGTGCTTTGTTCTGAGCTCGGGACGTCAAATTATTGCCATCTCAAGTGCTAAATATCATTGATTAGTGGCTACTAAGAGTGCTGTGTTTAGGAGTTTAAAACCAGGCCCAAGTTCTGTAGAGAAGATTGCTACAGTAAATAATTAATGTCTGTTGTGGCTACAGGACAGTAGTGTGACTTAATGAGGTTAAAGGATTTCCCAAACCTGTCAATGGCCTTTGTCTTATTCAACACTCTAAGAATGACTAAAAGACACAAATGGTATGCTTATCACAATTGTAGATATTGCAAAACTAGGAAGAATACAAATATTTTGGGCAGCAGTCACATCAAAATGAATTTATGGCTGGCAACATTGCTCTAATAAATTAAATGTAGCTGGGATTAATGTAGAATCCTACACTTGCATCAAAAAACCTACTGTACAATCTCTGGATGTTGAAATAAAAAGTACTTAAGAAATTAATTTAACAACAGGCATGAAGTGAAAGTGAAAGTTGCTCAGTCGTGTCTGACTCTTTGCCAATTCTCTAGGCCAGAATACTGGAGTGGGTAGCCTTTCCTTTCTCCAGGGGATCTTCCCAACCCAGGGATCTAACCCAGGTCTCCCACATTGCAGGCAGATTCTTTACCAGCTGAACCACAAGGGAAGCTCAACAACAGGCATGATAGGAGTAAATAGCATAATAAGACCAGACCACAATATCTTGACTATATTCTGGTTCATTCTGTGATGACCTGACTTGACAGGGCATTTATCCTTAAATTTTGGCATTCCCTTTAAAAGGAACTTTAAGAGGAAACATAAAACCATATTAAATTGGAAAAGTTGAATGAACCTGAGGAAAAAATGGAGCATTATCGTGTGGAACATAGATTTGACTTTTCCTAGATCTGAATTCTAGAGCAACACTGGCCACATGGCAAGCAAAGGAAAAGGAGACTTGGGTTTAGTCCCAAGAATTGGAGGAGTCTGAAAATAGAATTGGCCACCTTGAATATTTCAGGGCATCATTGGAGGTGCTCATGACAAACTAGAGAGACAGTTTCCAGGAATCCACTATATTAATATTAATAGTTTCTGTCCAGACCTAATGCCGAGGTGTATAACATCAAATGATTGCATTTTTCATGAATACAACTATAGGTTTTCTTGCAATGAGATGCTGGAGATTTAGTGCTGGTCCTGGCCTTGCCACTGAAAAACAGTAATAAGAGTAATCTTTTTTTTTTTTTTTTTGAAGGAGTAATCTTTATAAATACAAATTATATTATACCATTTATCTGTTCATAGCTCTCCAGTGCTTCTCATTGCATCAGAGAAAAATCTGAATCCTTTCTTACCTTCAAGGCCCTATAGCTTCTAATCTTCTTTCTCTCTCTCTTCTTCTTCTCCCTGCTTCATCTCCTGTTTGTCTCATGTGAATTACCCGCAGACTTCTAGGCTATTCCTCAAATATCCTATACATACTCAGACCAGAACTTTTGTTCTACCTGAGTATTGGTTAAAACTTTTCATTATTTGATAGCATTTTAGGATACAGTTTTTACTTGAAATTTTAGACGTGTGGCCTCCTTTGAAATATTAGGAAATTTGACGCTGATGGACTCACATTTCCAGATAACAGCATCAGCCAAAGCTGCATGGTAGCTGTTTCCTTTAAATGGGACCTGCGCTTTCCAGTTAGTTCAAACCAGGCTGAGTCACTATTTATTACTGGCTTTGCCTCTATAAGCATTTGAGTTTGAGATCCCTGTGCTATTATACGTGATGCTGGTGCACTAACAGTGCTTCTTGAATTTTAGTGTGTGTAAGAATCATCTGGAGAACTCAGAGTTAAAATCACTGGGCCAACCTAAATAATTTTGATTAAGAAGGTCTGGGCTGGTGGCCCCAGATCTCTCAGAGGGTGCTGATGCTCTGCTCTGAGGACCAAACTGGCAGTGGTTTATGTTTTCATTCATAGTGGTTTTTCCCACAGAAATATTCACTTTTAAAATTAATAATCAGAAACTGGTAGTTTAAAAAATACGTATTGTTGGGAAATTCCCTGATGTTCCAGTGGTTAGGGCTCTGAACTCTCACTCCTGAGGACCTGAGTTGGACCCCTGGTTGGGGAACTTAAATGCCATGAGCTGTGTGGCATGGCAAAAAAAAAAAAAAGAAAGAAAAACATATTGTTGTCATTGTGCTTTCTAGTATATAAATGGTAACAGTTAAGCTGCTCAGTCCCTTATATATTAGGCCATGAGATTTTTGTTCTTCACCTTCCCCAGGGTACTTCAGCTATCTTCTGATTTTACCCTGAATTATGAATTGGTCCTCTGGAATAAGCTAGGTAATCATTAGCATTTCAATAGCAGTTTCTATCCAAGTTATTTTGAAAATACCATCTGGTAGCAAATATTAACAACTTCATAGTAACAGAGAAACCATGACTGGGAGGTGATAATCACCATCAAATGAATACTTATGGAGCACAGGAGGCCCATCTCTCAGACAAAGCAAGGGCATTTACTGTCACTATAAACAAGAAACAGAGCTGGTGACAGAACTGAAGTATGAGGGGGCTGGGTGACTTGACCAAGATCACATAGGTGTCAGATACCCAATTGCTTATCCAACAGTCCTGTTCTGCTTTCCACTGAAAACTATAAATCATTTAATTAACAGAATAATGGATGAAAGAAAATTAGAGATAGAACTCCACTGCCTCTAATCTGCAGAAGTGGAATCGTTTCTTCAGTTGTAGGTTTCATACCACTTGCCTGGCCCTCAGCAGGGAAGCTACCAAGCTTACTGTGCTGCTCCGGGATCCTCACAGGCTGGTGTGGAACATCTAGCAGAGATGCTGGGGAGGTGAGTGTCTTCAGGAGCTGTGTCCTGCAGTGTTGGTAGCTGCCTACAGGAGAGACCTTGAAAAACCTAAGGATCACTTCATATTTTAGTGGGTTGTTTAGGGTCATCTCTGATATCTCATTCCCAAGTTTCAAGAGTCAGAGAATTCACATGGCATTCAGGAACAGTGGTTGCTGACCCAGGCTGCAATCTGAGGAACTGTTTGGAGACCTGTGGTGGGACTGGGAATGGCTCCATAAATAAGACTACTTTTTCTGAGAGGACTTCTCTCCCATGAAATGGTGACACAGGCCTAATTCTATCAAGATCTAGAGGCAAAACTCAATAAATTGATTCTCAGGGGCTGATACTTCTTAGAAACTATTACTTAGGAAAATAGAGCAGTCACTGACTTTTACTCAATCTGTGCTAGTTGTGAGAAAGAATCCTGACCTTTGATACCAGAGGAATACGAAGTATACATTCTTTACTGGAAGTCAAGGCAAGTAGCAGTCTCTCGTCTCGGTGTTCCTTCTGTCAGTGTTTCTCTAGAGTCTGATACCTCTTTTTCTGGAATCGTCTGTCCAAGAGTCAATAAACAGTTACCTGCTGAGTGCCTTCTGTGTGTCAGACACTGATCTAGGCACAGAAAATTCAGCAGAGAACAATATTCATGCCCCTGTTTTAAAGGAACATATTAATATATTCTAACAGAGGAGATAATAAACACATCAATGAATAATGAAGCCAAGTCTGTTTGCTGAAAGTGCCTCCAATCAGATAAAACGGTGGTAGAGTGATGGAGAATGACAGAAGTGAAGGGGTGCTTTCCCTGTGGCAGCAGAGAAGGTCCCTTTAAGGAGGGCAGTTCCTTTGAGTAGGGGAATAGCAAGTAAAAAGGCACTGAGAGAAGAACACTTTTGGACTTCTTAAGAGAGCAGAAGGACTTGGAAAGTATAGGGAGATAGGATTGGAGAAGTGAGTGGGACCAAGATCATCATGACCTCATAGACAGTGTCACGTTTTTGTTGTATTGTAAACATGATGGGAATTCATGAGAGGTATCTAAGCATAAGACTAATATAATTTATATTTTAGAAAGTGCTGTGTAGGAAGTGAATTGTAGGGTACAAGGTATGGGGACCCATTAAGAATTAATTCAGGCTATTGATGATATTGGCTTGGAATTTAGTTTTAGCAGCTGCATTGGTAAGAAATGGTAGGTGACAATAGGACATATTGATGGATTGGATACAGGATGGTAGGAAAAGAGAGACATCAAAATGGCAGGTACTTAGCTGGAGACCTTGTATGGAATCAGGAGTTCTTTATTGGCCATACTGTGTTGAGATGCCTAGTGCATGTCCAAATGGAGATAGTGCGGAGGTAGTGAATACTATAATTCTGGAACTCAGAACAGGCTGAAGTGTAGTATAAATGTGACTCATCAGCATGCAGGTTGTATTTAAAGGGATATATCTGTTATATGTCCCACTGGATTAAAGAACCCTGATAGAATGACCCTTCCAGACTCAAGGCACCTTGCTAAGGTTAATGCAGAAATGACTTTGGATTCAAGAGTTAAGATGAGGGAGCAGATATCAGGAACTGGGTCTTACAACTCCAGGAAACTATCAAAATCCTTTTTAGGTAGCAGGCCTTTGAATTGCCGATGGACATCTAGACAGGCTGAAGTTTTGAGTGTTCTTTGGTAAGGGGGGTTACATGCTTGGATATATAGGAAGAGTTAAACTTGGAGATAGTGAAGGACAGGGAAGCCTGGCATCCATGGAGTTGCAAAGAGTCAGACACAACTTAGCGACTGAACAACAATGACAGACACGTTTGACTTAGTTGTTGAGGGTAAATATCTGCTAGTATTTAACTTCTAAACTTCCATGGGCTTAAAAATAAAGATGGTGTAATATTATACCTTGGGCTTCCCTGATGGCTCAGACAGTAAAGAATCTACTTGCAATGCAGGAGACCTGGGTCAGGAAGATATCCTGGAGAAGGAAATGGCAACCCACTCCAGTATTCTTACCTCGAGAATTCCACGAACAGAGGAGTCTGGCGAGCTACAGTCCACGGGGTCCCAAAGAGCCGGACACAACTGAGTGACTAATAATTTATTACACCTTGGTGCAGTGGTAAACACTGGGCAGAGGAGACAGACCTAGATTCTTGTTCTTCCATTTACTAGCAGGCACATAATTTGGCCAGTTTCCTCATCTGTAAAATGGGGCTCCTTTATTTGTGTTAGGAAGGTTAAAGTATACAGTCTGGCACCTAAAAGTCTCCCAATATCTACTTTGATCTCATTTTAAAAAGTGAGATGTGGACATTAGAGCTTGGATCAATTTTTAGAAAGAACAGGTTTTGTTTTAGAGACAATGTTAGTTATTAATCTACTGCTTCTGTTAATAACTAACATCATAATACATAATTTTTTTCATCATGTAATTTTGAGCTGATTCTGTGACATCTGTCAACTGCTACTCAGCTAAGGATTGCAAAGCATTACTATTTGGCAGCCTGAATCAGACCCAAAGAAGTGAACACAGCCCTTCAAAAAGTCAAGAGAAGCCAGAGAAGACATGTGATAGAGTTAGTCACATGTCCTTGGCGTAGTGTCTTAGCTTCATAAAAAGTTCTGCCTCTCTTCCCTTCTATTTCAAGAATTTGAGTTCATGGACAACAGCTATTCATGATAAAATACTAGCAAGATCTTCAGCCTTTCACATGGGCCCCACACCACGAATGCTTCAGGTCCTTTGCTGGCATCTGTTCTTATGAAAAGACCTAGAAATACTGATGTGGGCTCTTTCCTTGCTCAGAGTCTGTCTTAGTTGAGCCTTTGCTGCATTCCTGGTGCAGCTCAGAACCAAATGAATAATTAAACTCTTAGGCTGAGTAAGTGATTTTCAGCATGTGAAATTCTCCTATGAACTATGAAAGGATTTAGTTGAAATGGGTACTGCATGCAAATCTATTATTTTGTGGATCCTAGAGGTTCCTACAAACCCTGCAAGTCTTCCTTTTTGAGTGAGCAGTATATTCTAGTACATTGAGGGTCACCTTAATAGCCCGAGTAGTGTGACTTCCAGAAGGGTCTCAGGAGCCCACTCAGCCTCAAAACCCCTAAGCTCCTGAGGGGTTCCTTAGGCAGAAGGATGTATCTGTATGTCTAGATACACAGTGCCCGTTGACTGCTAGGTAAGCTGTTGTATAAAGGGAAAGGGGGATGACAGTTGCTACATGGCCTGATTTTTTTCTTTTTTGAAGGCTACTAGAAAGAACCCTGCTTGCAAGTATCATTCCAACTGCATTGTGTGAAATTTCCTATTAAAATTTATTTGTTCTTTTTTTTTTTTTTTAAAATCATTACTCTTTTAGAAATCCCCAGTTAAAATTTAGATTTTCCTCTAGTAGCTAACACATTAACTTGCGATCAGTCATTAACATCTTAGAGGAGACCGATATAGGTGGGAAGAAGATAAAAACTAAAATTTATTTTATGAGGCAGAGAATCTAGATTGTGCTCGCTAAGAAAAGCCTAGTTTCCACATATGAGAGAGCAAGTGTAAAGATGCTGACGTGCTAGGTTGCTTCAGTCCTATCTGACTCTTTGTGACCCCTGGACTGTAGCCCACCAGGCTCCTCTGTCCATGGGGTTCTCTAGGCAAGAATACTGGAGTGGGTTGGCATGCCTTCCTCTAGGGGATATTCCTGACGTATGGATCAAACTCCCGTCTCCTAAGTCTCCTGCATTGGTAGGCAGGTTCTTTACCACTAGTGCCACCTGGGAAGCTCAAAGGATGCTGAGATGGTGCCAAATACCAGTTTTCCTGCTTTATGTTTCGGTCTTTGGACAGCTGTGGTGCAGAATAACAGTAGCATCCTGACTGAGCCAGTGTAGATAAACAGAATAGAGTGGCTTAGCTTGTGTCGGAGGACTTCAAACCCTGTGAAGAGAATAGAAAATCATCCAATAAAGTTTGTATGTGATCACTGTCCTTCTGCCTCCCTATAGTTGAGAGGTAAACAATGATAGTTTAAGACCTTCAAAGGGGGCCATAGAAGAAGACTCATGGGTAGGAGTAGCTGCTTCATTTGGGGGGCACTCGACTTGAAGTAAGGAGAATATTAAGTAGTTACTCTGAGTTCATATGTGCTCAGTCGCTTAACTGTGTCTGACTCTTTGTGACCCCATGGATAGTAGCTGCCAGGCTCCTCTGGCCATGGAATTTCCCAGATAAGAATACTGGAGCAGGTTGTCATTTCCTCCTCCAGTGGATCTTCCTGATCCAGGAATAGAACCCATTCTCTTGTGTCTACTGCATTGGCAGGCAGATTCTTTACCTCTGAGCCACCTGGGAAGCTGAATAGCAATAGCTGATCTCTGTATTCGATCATTAAATATTTATTGAACACCAAATACAATATTCCCATGTTGTTGGGAATACATTGGTGAACAAAAAGGGGAAAAAACCCCTCAAAAATCGTTGTCCTTATTCAACTTACATTTTACTGATGGAGAAATAAATAATAGGTAAGTTAATGAATGTTATGAAAAAAGAATTATAGCAGAATAGAAGAGATAATGAGTCATCTGGTAAAAGTGAATATGAAGTTTAAATACCGTAGTTCTCACTGAGATAGTGACATTTGAGCTGAGATTTGTAGATTATCTGAGAGGGTATCTGAGCAAAGAGGGTTTAGAGGGACAGTAATACAAAGTTCTTGATTTGGGTGCCTGTTTTGTATATATGAAGAGCTATGATGAGACCAGGAATGTAAGATTGAAAGGGAGAGACAGTAGAGGAAATCGGAGAGGTAACGGCAGAGGGAAGAAGTGCAGAGGTAGAAACCCTGTAGAAAGCCGAGGGCCATTACCCTTTTAAAGATAAATGATTATAGCCCATTGATTACATTCCCAATATTATCTGAGCTCCTCTCTGTGGAGAGTCTAACCTCTGGGGATTGTTCCAGGTATCTATTTTGGTACAACAGACCACTTCAAAAGTTAGTGTCGAAAAGAATAGTAATCATTTATTGTGCCTTTGAATCTAAAATTTTGGCAAGGCTCAGCAGGGACAACTAGGGAAGCTTGAAAGAGGTTAGGGACCTGCTTCTAAGATGGTTTGTTAACATGGCTGCCAAGCTGATTCTGGCTTTTGGTTCCTCTGCCTGTTGACCTCTCCATGAGACACCTGGGCTTCCCCACAGCATGTTGGGTGGGTGTCAAGAACAAGTGTCCCAAGAAAATTGGAAAATGAAACCTGCTGGTGACATTTACACCAGGCTCCATGGATCAAATATTTATAGAGTCCAAGAGGAGGGAATGTAGACTACGTTTATCAATAAGTGGCATCTCAAAGAATCTGGGGAGCAAGTTTCCATAGGAGCTGAAGCAAATATAAAATTTAGGAAGTATGAGTCATGAATTTGGTGGCTTGGATGATGACATAGAATTTAATAGAGATACCTGAGGCCTAGAACTGCAGTGATACGGAGTTTGTCCTGATGCACAAAGAGGATCAATTCATGCACTGTTTTGAAGCTGCCAGACACATCCATTTGTTCAGTGATCATGTAAAGAAATGCATGTGATTTTTTCCTGTTAGTTGAAAAAGGTCCTGACCATTCGATGCATTCAAGAAAAAATTTTCAAGTTTTAGGTTTTTGGTTGAAGCGATTAAACAGACCCAATTCTGGGGAAAGGGAATGTAAAACCCCACAGTTGTAAGGGGACCTTACACATATATGCCTTGTATTCACAGCAGCAAAATTGTGCCATAACAATACGGCTGATTGTTCACTCAGAATGACCAGAGGCTGTAGAATGATTAAATAGATAAGCTTCTGTTTTTAAAATGCTTTAAAATGCTTCCAATTTATGGAATTGGTCAAATTTGCTTAATCTACACATGGACAAAAACACAGACAATTAAGCTTTGATAGTCATAGTTCTGATATTGGGGCGGCTTATAAAAATTGTAGGATATCTTCAGGAATAGAACTGATTGTGAGTAATACTGAAGTCTGTTTGATCTTTAGTTCATATTACCAGGAGAAAGGAAAGAAAAGGGAGGGAATTACCTTTCCCTGAGTGCCAGGCACTGGATTGAGTGCTTTTGATCTGTGATCTCATTTATCCTTCAAACAACTCTCTGTGGCAGTTATTATCAACCCTCTTTTTACAACTGAAGAACGTGAGGCTCAGATCCTAAGTAACTTGCCCCAAGTGACACAAAGTAGTTTTCACAGATAGGATTTGAACTCATGGCTGTTTGATTACAAAGCCCTTGAACTTTCCAATGTATTAAACTGCCTCTGGAATCAGAAGGCTGTCCACAGAAAAAACTTGAGAACTTGGTTGGTGTTCACCTTGGTATTAAAGGAAGAGTTGTGGGATTGTGGAGTGTTAAAAATGTTGCCCATTTTTTAACTTATCATTGAATTGATAAGTGTAGCCCGTTGAAGCTAATATATAATTTTACATTGCATGCCTTTTAGGATCATAAACAGTACTTCTACAAGAAAGCATACAAACATGAGTCGACAAACTGTCATTTTCACATTATCTTTGGGAGAAGCATAAAATCATGCTTTGAATGGACTTGCTTTACCTGAAACAGGCTTGATCATCAGGTTTGTTGGAATCTCCACTGCAAAAATAGGCCAGTGGGGAGGAAAAGGAAGCTGGGAGAGAAAACGACAAAGATCAAGGGCTGGGTGAAATGATCTGATTTTAGTGGCAGCTCCAGAGAAAGGAAACAACAGTCTAGTATTACAATTTCCAGAGAAACCTGGTGAACCTGAGATAGTGTAGGCTCAACTCATTCATTATCCAGTTGGAAAGAAATTAAGGTAATGGCCATGCAGCCAGTTTGGGAGAAGCATTGTGTTTGGGCATTGTCAGTCATCAGGAGAGGGAACCAAGCCATTGGATGGAGGCAAGGGACAGAGTCCAGCCTTTCCTACTCTGACAAAAGATAGGAAGGCAACCAAAGACTCGAGTACGTGGGCTGACGTCAAGGCCTGAACTTTAATTCTGGAAGATAATTGGAGCTCTGAATAGTAAACTTAAGGCCGATGCCTAGGCACACAGACTAGGGAACATGACTGCCTTAGAGAAAAGCATATATAATATGTATATTATGTATGTATGTATGTATATAATGTATATAATATGACAAATACATGAGTGCTTAGTATGTAATGCAGGCTCATCACATACCATAAAATTAATTCCAGGTTCTAATGGCTGATGAATCTGAGCTCATGTAATATTCTGCCTCCCTTGCTCTGGATTAATTTAAGAATTTAAGACTTAAGGTTATAGTACAGATTGGGCTGGAAAAGGTAGCAACTGAATAGACAGAGTAGTAAATATTAACTTTCATCTAATCATTGCTTCATTCTTCATTCACTAAGCAATATTTATTCCAGGCTTTTAAAGTGTACAGTGAATTCCATTATTATATAACATTTAAAAAGTAATTGCTATTATTCAGTCACTAAGTCACGTCTAACTCTTCATGATCCCATGAACTGCAGCACGCCAGGCTTTCCTGTCCTTCACTATCTTCTAGAGTTGGCTCAAATTCATGTGCATTGAGTCAGTGATGCCATCCATCTCATCTTCCGTCGCCCCCTTCTCCTCCTGCCTTCAATCTTTCCCAGCATCATAGTCTTTTCCAATGAGTTGGCTCTTCACATCAGGTGGCCAAAGTATTGGAACTTCAACTTCAGTCCTTCCAATAAATATTCAGGGTTGATTTCTTTTAGGATTGACTGGTTTGCTCTCCTTGCTGTCCAAGGGACTTTCACGAGTCTTCATAATCCAGCATCACAATTCAAAAGCATCAATTCTTTGGCATTCAACCTTCTTTATGGTCCAGTTCTCACATACGTACATGACTGCTGGAAAAACCATCGTTTTGACTATATGGACCTTTGTCAGCAAAGTGATGTCTGTGCTTTTTAATATGCTGTTTAGGTTGGTCATAGCTTTTCTTCCAAGGAGCTAGCATCTTTCAATTTCATGGCTGCATTGACCATCTGCAGTGATTTTGGACCCCAAGAAAATAAAGTTGTCCATGTTTCCACTTTTTCCCCATCTTTTTGCCATGAAATGATGGGACAAGATGCCATGATCTTAGTGTTTTGAATATTTAGTTTTAAGCGAGCTTTTTCACTCTCCTCTTTGACCCTCATCAAGAGGCTCTTTAAAAAATTAGACTAGTAAATATTACAATATTGCTTATGTAAACCATACATATGAGCTTCTCAGGTGGCACTAGCGGTAAAGAATCCCCCTGACAATGCAGGAGACGCAAGAGAAGTGGGTTTGATTCTTGGGTCTGGAAAAATCCCTGGAGTAGGAAATGGTGCCCAACTCTAGTATTCTTGCCTGGAAAATTCCACGGGCAGAGGAGTTCAGCAGGCTATATATGGGGCTGCAAAGAGTCAGACACAACCGAACAAGCACACACCCAAGCCATACATAATTACTTTATTTGATTTAATACTTATTTCTAATCATTCAGCAAGAATATAGTCAGTAAGTGCCTATTATGCACTAATTCTTGTACTTAACTAAGAAATCTTATCCTTTCTGATAGCTTTTTCCATCAGTAATTCCTTATCTGTCCTGTATATTCAGTTTCCCTTAAAATTCTCTTTTCTTCCCTCAGCATGAAAATATGTTCAATTGTCTGTGAAACAAAAGAATCCTCTTTTAATCCTTATCAAACATTAAAATAATGCCCAGTATGTGCTGGACACAGTTCTAAATCTTTTATATAAGTAACACATAACAGCCTTATGGAGTAGGTATTATTTCTGTGTTTTATGGATAAAGACCCTGAGGCAGAGAAAAGTCAAATGAATTGTTAAAGATTACACAGATAGTGAGAAGTTGAGCAAGAATTTAAACCCAAGCTATCTAGCTATACTCTGTGCTTTTCCTGCTAAGTCAAACTCCTCTGCTGGACTCCTCTTTACCTTTTACCCAACTCTTCTCACTTTTCCTGAAGGAGCTGTCTGCGCTATCAGATTTCACTTTCTACCTGTATTCCACTCACTTTCTGTACCTCTCCAGATTGGTTTGGGCCTGCTGCCTCCTAGGTTCTTGGCTGCTTGCTCAGTGAATAACTTCTGTATCCTAAGTTGCCTCCTCACCTACTATCTATCGGGAATCCCTGAGAATGGGAGCTCGGCACTACTGGCATGGCCTGGATCATAGGAAAGAGTCCCAGTTGTTCCAGTGCCAAGATCTAAGCTGACTAGCTCCACAGTGCTCTGGTTTCTTCTACAACTTAAGACTCAGATGCAGAACCGAGCGGCAGTGACTGCCCTGAAGGGCTGTGTAGCAGGAGACGGAGCGTGGGATAGGAGAAGATCCAGAAGATGAATTTCTCTTTTTTTCCCCCCTTCCATTAGATTATCCCACACTATGGGTGGTTCCATATGGCTTATCCAGACACCAAGCAGCTGGCCAGCTGGATTTCTCAAAAATCTGTAGACTGTTTATAATGCACTCTGTATTTGCTTTCTTTCTTGCCTGCTTCGTATCCTTTTTTTCCCTCAGTCTTGCTGCCTTGGGATTGTACCTCCCAATGATGCAATTAAGTTTGGGCTCTAATTTCTATCAATCGCCAGGACACTAGACTTCTTCTACCGCAGAGGCTTATATCCTCACTTCTCCAATGAAACTGTCTTCACTGAGGTTACCAGTGATCTCATTACTAAATTGCATGAGCATTTTGCAGTTCTTATTTTATCTGAACTCTGCACTGCATTTACCCATTTTGACCATTTCTTCCCAGTACTTCATGATAATTTGATCCCCTGGTTCTCTTTTCACCTAGTCAGTGTTGCCTTTTGTATTATTTGTGCACCGTTTCCTTGTTAGAGTTATTCAGGATTCTTCCTTTGGCTCTTATTTTTTTACCCTTCATTAGTTAGTACATCTACTCTCATGGTTTCAACTACCTGTAGTTTATTAGGTCTAAATCCATTTGTTTAGCACAAATCTTCCTCCTGAACTCCAGACCCTGACTTTCTATCCCCATCTGAATATCCTATAAACATATGCCTCTTGTCATGTGCAAAACTAAACTCATACCCTCAAGCCTATGTCTGTGTTGGCTATCTTTCCTTTATATTTAAAGATCTACTTTCCTCCCATAAGCACCTGCTTTGTGCTCTGGAAGGTGGACCTACTTGGACAGCCACAATTGCTTTCTTGCTCTCCAGCTTCTGGTTGAGCTGCCACTTGACAAGCACAAGTAGGGCATGAGAGAGAAGAAGGAGACAAAAATCTGGCTACTTACGGCTTCAGCATCCTCCCTGAGGGATCAACACGAGCTGGCTGCATCCGTTGATACAGGGTCACAGTTCTTGTCAAGCAGCCCTCTGCACAGTTCCTTTAATTTCTCTTTATTAATACATTATAGGTTCTATCACATTACATTGTAGTTATTACCTTCTCTGTCTCTCCCATAAAAAAATAAAATTTTGCCCTATGACCAAATTGACAGTTCTTTTGGATAACTAAGACTAGTATGTGGAAACAATTAATTATTAGGAATTAATAAAATAATAGATTTGTCAACAGTTCAAGAAATTGACCTTGTAGTATATGGAATTTTCTATGCTATCAGAGGTCAGCAGGATTTTATAAACTCAAAAATAGTATTATGTTTTTGAGTCTTTAACCTCCATTTAGCAGCTTGTAAATAAATCCCACACAATCAAAACTCAAAACAAAACTCCTAAAAAGAAATAGCAATAGCAGCAAAAAACAAAAACACAACATCATCAACCTTTTCTCTTTCCAGTGCCTGCACTGTTACTTAAAAATAAGTGAAATTGACATTCTTGGTATTCATTCTAAGCAAAGAGATGACTGGCTATTTCCAAGGTTGACTTAAATGTCATTCAGAGTTCTCTCTGCAGGTATTGAACTAACCTGACCTATGGCTTTGGTTTTAAAAGATTATGGAAATTGGGGATGTTAGGGTATGTATTTGTGTGTGTGTGCGGGGTTGGGGGCGGGGGAGTGGGTAAAAAGGGAGAAGCCACAGACTCTGTTCTAGAACCATCAAGATTAGAAGTAAAAATTCCACTAAGGCAGAGAGTTTTTGTGTTACAGTATGTTGCAAACCACCTTACCATTTAAAAGCCAATTAACATTAGCCCTGCAGTATAGCTTAACTTCTGCACATACTGTTTTCTACAAAGTACCAAAGAATTTTTCCTGTCCATATAGTTGGAGTGAGCTGGTTTTAGGAAACAATCACTCCTCTTCAGAATTGTCACTGATATACTCATTACGATAAGTGAGTATGACATACACATATTATCTTTCTATTTTAATTGTACAATTCTGTGCCTCTACACTTACCAGTGTTTCCTACTAAGACCTGATGTTTGTGATAGCTCATCAATGAAGTGAAATATTTAAACATGTTGAAAATAAATGAAGTGATACTTATTAATCTTTGGTGCAGCATGGAATACAATGTGAAGAAACATCAGTGAAGGATAATAGCTGACTTTTTTTTATAGAATATTTGTATTAATGTCTCTGAACTGTCAGCCATGTTCTTCTGACTGTTTGCTTTAAAGTTCTTCCAAGTTTTTTAATTGTGGACTCCTTAAGCCTGTATCTGGTTCACTTGAATGGTTTCTACATGCCAATGAGTATATATTCTGACCATATTACCTGCCACCTTTATCCTGGATAATTCACAGATGTAATTTCCAAAAGCCCCAAGTCCCTCATTTAGATCTTATGTCATACTGACAGAGGCCATTTGTATGAGTACCAGCCTTATGAACTTTATGATCATCAGGATTAAAGACAGGAACTGAGATGGAGTAATTATTAGCAGTTGGGCATACTGAATCAGTGTAGAGTTGTGAACATGCTTTTCAAGTTATTTTAAATGAGTAAAAAATAGAGTGAATATATAATTAGAAAGTAAGAGTTACGCATTTATTTATTGAACTAACACATGGAGTGTACCTCTTATGACAGATGTAAGTCCTGTATTGGGAAGCGATAATGAAAAATTTCAACAATGATTGGAGAATTTAGTGTGGGATAGATCAAACTGGTGCTGGAAATGATCAAAATCTGAAGACTTACAGCACTTGGGCATTTGTGAATGATCAAAAAGAAGTCTATAATTGATGGTATGAGTCAGTCATCTTAACATATGGTGAGAGATAGCCAGTTGGTATAGTGATTTTGTGTGTGTGTGTGAGATAGAGGATAAAGGAGGAACTGATACAGTGAAATAGTTGAAGTGGATTGAGTTCAAGTAGGAATGATTGTGCAGAGAAGGCAATGGCGCCCCACTCCAGTACTCTTGCCTGGGAAATCCCGTGGATGGAGGAGCCTGGTAGGCTGCAGTCCATGGGGCCCCTAAGAGTCGGACACAACTGAGCGACTTCACTTTCACTTTTCACTTTCATGCATTGGAGAAGGAAATGGCAACCCACTCCAGTGTTCTTGCCTGGAGAATCCCAGGGACGGGGGAGCCTGGTGGGCTGCTGTCTATGGGGTTGCACAGAGTAGGACACGACTGATGCAACTTAGCAGCAGCAGCAGCAGCAGGAATGACTGTGAGTTCTACTGCAGAGCCCAATATAGAGCCTCTCTGGACCCATTAATTTTATGAGACAGCCTTAAGTTGGTGGAAGATAGATTAAAGCCAGAAGTCTAACTTGTTTAATTGCAAATGAAAATATGGAGTTTGTTTTTATTCATTTGAGGCGCAAACCATTTGAAAAAGTATTTTTTCAATGCCTATTATTTAGATTTCTGAATTTTGTTTCTTATATTTTTCTTTATACTTGCTAGTGATTTTCTTCAAACTAATCATGATTTGGTCAAATATGATGACACACATTGCTAATTTTTATCACAGAGGATGACACTGACAAGTGATTGAGAACAGAAATCTTGCAGAAGGGGTCACAACGCATCTTGAGACCTGGACTGCCTTCAGAAATTTTCGCTCATAACTACAGAGCCTTTCTGCAGATATACTCACTCTGTGTTCTTTTTTCCATGTTGACTTCAAAGTTTGGTGTGGTAAGATTCATATTATAAAGGCCTAGGTATCCAGGCTGTCCTCCTAGATGTTATTTTCCAGGTAACTCTTAGAGTTTTTCTTTTACCTTTTCTGCTCAGCCTCACGAGTATACAACAGCTCTTGTAGTGTCTTGTTGTGTCTGTTTTCTACACATATCCATCTTGATAGAACTGTGTTGTGATAAGTGGTACTTCAGTCTGGTAGACCGACTACATTCCAGTGATTCAATCTTGCCTTTCACTGTGAAGAATGTAACACCTCTCCTTCAAACACATTGCAGATTCAAGAGCACCGAGGTTGGGATACCAGAATTCCAACTGTAGAGCATCATTTTGGCATGTGTATGTCATGTGTATGTGTGTGTGTTTTTGTGGGTAAGAGAGAGAAAGAGAAAGAGCCAGAGACCAAAAACTAGATAGGGCAGTGTCCCTAATATCTTTTGTAAGACAGAATAGAAATAACTTTAAAAATATACTCAGAATATATTCGATGACTAATGACATATTTTCCCATAAAATTGCAGATCCATATTTCACTTGCAGGAATAGACACACTATTTCCTTTTGGCATAGACAAAGGCTCTTTCAGGTAAGACAGTATTTTACCTTGCAATCATACAACGTCAAGCAAGAGTCATTGTTTTAAAGGAACTGAACCTTCTGCCACTTCAACAACCCTTAAGTGCTGGCCGTTAACTCATTTTTCTTTTCCTTTGATATGACTGTGACAAGAAGCAAATTCATAGAAGTGGAATTATCTGTGATGGTGGGTCACTGGATAGCTGACCCTGGAAAAATTAATGCAATAAGTGAGTGGTAGTAGTCACTACAATCAGACCTGTGCCAGAGTGGCAATTAGGAACATAGATTTTTGTCTGAAACTAATTTGTATATTCCAGATACAGAGGTTGTTTTAAAGATTATTTGTTAGATTTGTTGTTGTTGTCACTGTTTGTTGTTTGTTTATACTGAAATTTATGGTTTCAGAACTTTCAAGAATGAAATTCTAGTTTAGGCAACCAAGAGACAAGGACTGTGTGTGTGTGTGTGTGTGTGTGTGTACACATGTGTGCTTGCATGCATGTTTTCACGTGTGTGTGTCTTTAATGCAATAATGATTTCAGTAAGGCTCAAAGTGGAGGGATTCCTTTCTAGGGACAAGTACTTGGCTACCTCAGCATTTATTTTGCATGGTGTTGGAATGCTTGGTGTAATTTCTCTAAGATAGTATATTTATTTTTCTAATGCTATTCTTATGAAAGAAAGTGAGTTTCTACTTTCAGACCCTTTGCCTCCTCTACTTTGCATTTTTTGCCTAAACCCGTTTTGTTCATACTCTGCAACCTCCCTGCCCCCACCGATGTAAAAATACGCTGTGTACCCCTTTCTTCAGCTTCTGTATACTTATGTTTGCTCTACTTAAGACTGAAATTCTTCACTTTACTTTCTCAACTGACTTTGTGTTTCTTTTCCTTAAATGCTAGTGGGTCTCGAATATTCTGAACCACAAGAATGAACCTATAAGAATTTAGTCAGTCAGTGGGCCAATTCAGTCAAATATTTGTTTGATTGGCTTATTATCTCCACTTAATTGATGAGTTGGCTAAATCTACTTGATTGATAATTTTGCTGAAGATCTTATGTATATATAATATCTTATGTCTTATACCATGTATATGTGTGTGTGTGTATACATAAATATGTATATCTAATATATGTTTGTATTTATTGGTTTTCACTTACACATTCAGCCTGTCATTCAATCCACATTCACTAGTGCATCAAAAACACAAAACTAGTTAAGACATGATCTTGCTATTGAACAACTTAAACTCTTAATGGCAAGTTGGTTTTCCTGACAAGCTCCTATTGGCTAATAATTGTAGTTATAATAGCTAATATTTCCTGACCATTATTTATGTGCCTGGCATTGTACTAAGTGTTTTATATGCATTATCTCATTTGATATTTATGGCATGCTCATAAGACATGAATTACTTGGCTTTATTTTAAGATCATGGAGCTGAGGTCCAGAGAAATTGAGTAATCCATACTAAGTCAAGTAGCTACTGAGCGGTAGGGCCAGGAGTTGAACTAAGGCAGCCTAAGCCCTGGCAGCTAACCCTTAGTCACTATATCCATATTCCTTAGGAGGACAGGCCAGGGTGGCATGTGTGTAATTCTTTGCCATAGCACCTGGCCATTTAGAGCCTTTCACATGCATGTTGATCCTGACAAAAGAGAAATAGGTGCATAGGGTACTGAGTGTCAGGGATAAATAGGCTACTTGAGATTAAATATTTTCTAAATGACATTTCTAGTATGCAGATAATTAATAATATATTCTTTCAAATTTAACGTACTTCTAATTTTTTTACTTTATTATTTTACAGATGTGAAGTTTCTATCCACTATGAAACACAAATATTTAATCCTGACACATACAGAAACCAAGCAAGAATAAAACTTTAATTTCTAAGGGTATGAAATGGTTTGTAGAAATATTTCCTAACTGTATTTTAACACTTGAGATTTCATTCCCACAGTTTTCCTTTTCCCTTAAGAATTTTATCTTCAAATTCATATAATGTTATTGTAACGTTCCAATGGCATCTGATGTTTTTGTTCCCTACAATATGTATGTGAATATGTGAAAATATACATATAGTAAAAAGTATCATTAAAGGATAATGAGCCATATTTCAAATTTGCCTTTCTCTTGTTTATCTTAAATGAGGTTTTTTGGTTTTGTTTTCTTTAAAGAAAGGACAGAATCTGAGTCCAGATTATTCATAGCGATCTGAAGGCAACATTATGCCTTTGGTGATTGCCTGGTTTTCTTTTTTTTATTATTATTATTAAAAATTTTTTTATTACTATTTTTTAAATTTTTTTATTTTATTTTTAAACTTTACAATATTGTATTAGTTTTGCCAAATATCGAAATGAATCCACCACAGGTATACATGTGTTCCCCATCCTGAACCCTCCTCCCTCCCTATACCATCCCTCTGGGTCGTCCCATTGCACCCGCCCCAAGCATCCAGTATCGTGCATCAAACCTAGACTGGCGACTCGTTTCACAGATGATATTATACATGTTTCAATGCCATTTTCCCAAATCTCCCCACCCTCTCCCTCTCCCACAGAGTCCATAAGACTGATCTATACGTCAGTGTCTCTTTTGCTGTCTCGTACACAGGGTTATTTTTACCATCTTTCTAAATTCCATATATATGCGTTAGTATACTGTATTGGTGTTTTTCTTTCTGGCTTACTTCACTCTGTATAATAGGCTTCAGTTTCATCCACCTCATTAGAACTGATTCAAATGTATTCTTTTTAATGGCTGAGTAATACTCCATTGTGTATATGTACCACTGCTTTCTTATCCATTCATCTGCTGATGGGCATCTAGGTTGCTTCCATGTCCTGGCTATTATAAACAGTGCTGCGATAAACATTGGGGTACACGTGTCTCTTTCCCTTCTGGTTTCCTCAGTGTGTATGCCCAGCAGTGGGATTGCTGGATCATAAGGCAGTTCTATTTTGTTTTTTAAGGAATCTCCACACTGTTCTCCATAGTGGTTGTACTAGTCTGCATTCCCACCAACAGTGTAAGAGGGTTCCCTTTTCTCCACACCCTCTCCAGCATTTATTGCTTGTAGACTTTTGGATCGCAGCCATTCTGACTGGCGTGAAATGGTACCTCATAGTGGTTTTGATTTGCATTTCTCTGATTATGAGTGATGTCGAGCATCTTTTCATGTGTTTGTTAGCCATCTGTATGTCTTCTTTGGAGAAATGTCTATTTAGTTCTTTGGCCCATTTTTTGATTGGGTCATTTATTTTTCTGGAGTTGAGCTGTAGGAGTTGCTTGTATATTTTTGAGATTAGTTGTTTGTCAGTTGCTTCATTTGCTATTATTTTCTCCCATTCTGAAGGCTGCCTTTTCACCTTGCTAATAGTTTCCTTTGATGTGCAGAAGCTTTTAATTTTAATTAGGTCCCGTTTGTTTATTTTTGCTTTTATTTCCAATATTCTAGGAGGTGGGTCATAGAGGATCCTGCTGTGATGTATGTCGGAGAGTGTTTTGCCGATGTTCTCCTCTAGGAGTTTTATAGTTTCTGTTGTTACATTTAGATCTTTAATCCATTTTGAGTTTATTTTTGTGTATGGTGTTAGAAAGTGTTCTAGTTTCATTCTTTTACAAGTGGTTGACCAGATTTCCCAGCACCACTTGTTAAAGAGATTGTCTTTTCTCCATTGTATATTCTTGCCTCCTTTGTCAAAGATAAGGTGTCCATATGTGCGTGGATTTATCTCTGGGCTTTCTATTTTGTTCCATTGATCTATATTTCTGTCTTTGTGCCAGTACCATACTGTCTTGATAA
>NW_011495014.1:5724458-5750012 GCF_000754665.1 Bison bison bison
TTTGTCAAAGATAAGGTGTCCATATGTGCGTGGATTTATCTCTGGGCTTTCTATTTTGTTCCATTGATCTATATTTCTGTCTTTGTGCCAGTACCATACTGTCTTGATAACTGTGGCTTTGTAGTAGAGCCTGAAGTCAGATAGGTTGATTCCTCCAGTTCCATTCTTCTTTGTCAAGATAGCTTTGGCTATTCGAGGTTTTTTATATTTCCATACAAATTGTGAAAAATTGAAAGCATTTCCTCTAAAGTCAGGAACAAGACAAGGGTGCCCACTTTCTCCATTACTATTCAACATAGTTTTGGAAATTTTGGCCACAGCAGTCAGAGAAGAAAAAGAAATAAAAGGAATCCAAATTGGAAAAGAAGAAGTAAAACTCTCACTATTTGCAGATGACATGATCCCCTACATAGAAAACCCTAAAGACTCCACCAGAAAATTACTAGAACTAATCAATGATTATAGTAAAGTTGCAGGATATAAAATCAACACACAGAAATCCCTTGCATTCCTATACACTAATAATGAGAAAACAGAAAGATAAGTTAAGGAAACAATTCCATTCACCATTGCAACAGAAAGAATAAAATACTTAGGAATATATCTACCTAAAGAAACTAAAGACCTATATATAGAAAACTATAAAACACTGGTGAAAGAAATCAAAGAGGACACTAATAGATGGAGAAATATACCATGTTCATGGATTGGAAGAATCAATATAGTGAAAATGAGTATACTATCCAAAGCAGTTTATAGATTCAATGCAACCCCTATCAAGCTACCAATGGTATTCTTCACAGAGCTAGAATAAATAATTTCACAATTTGTATGGAAATACAAAAAACCTTGAATAGCCAAAGCTATCTTGAGAAAGAAGAATGGTTTTCTTTAAGATAGTGCACATACATACTCTTGGCTTCCCAGGTGCTGCTAGTGGTAAAGAACCCAACTGCCAATGCAGGAGATGGAAGAGGCATGAATTCGATCCCTGGGTCCAGAAAAACCCCTGGAGATGGGCATGGCAATCCATTGCAATATTCTTGCCTAGAGAATTCCATGGACAGAGGAACCTGGCAGGCTATGGTCGAGTTCTTCAGTTCAGTCACTCAGTTATGTCCGACTCTTTGCAACCCCATGGACTACAGCATGCCAGCCTCCCTGTCCAACACCAACTCCCAGAGTTTAATCAAACTCATGTCCATTGAGTCAGTAATGCCATCCAACCATCTCATCCTCTGTTATCCCCTTCTCTTCCCACCTTCAGTCTTTCCCAGCATCAGGGTCTCTTCAAATGAGTCAGCTCTTTGCAACAGGTGGCCAAAGTATTGGAGTTTCAGCATCAGCATCAGTCCTTCCAATGAATATTCAGGGTTGATTTCCTTTAGGATGGATTGGTTGGATCTCTGTGCTGTCCAAGGGACTCTCAAGAGTCTTCTCCAGCACCACAGTTCAAAAGCATCAATTCTTCAGTGCTCAGCTTTCTTTATAGTCCAACTCTCACATCCATAAATGACTACTGGAAAAACCATAGCTTTGATAAGATGGACCTTTGTTGGCAATGTCCCTGCTTTTTAATAAGTTGTTTAGGTTGGTCATAACTTTTCTTCCAAGAAGCAACTGTCTTTTAATTTCATGTCCGCAGTCACCATCTGCAGTGATTTTTGGAGGCCCCCAAAATAAGGCTTGTTACTGTTTCCACTGTTTCCCCATCTATTTGCCATGAAGTGATGGGGAAAGATGCCATGATCTTAGTTTTCTGAATGTTGAGTTTTAAACCAACTTTTTCACTCCCCTCTTTCACTTTCACCAAGAGGCTCTTTAGTTCTTTTGCACTTTCTGCCAAAAGTGTGGTGTCATCTGCATATCTGAGGTTATTGATATTTCTCCTGGCAATCTTGATTCCAGCTTGTGCTTTATCCAGCTCAGCATTTCTCATGATGTACTCTGCATATAAGTTAAAGCAGCAGGGTGACAATATACAACCTCAGTGTACTCCTTTCCCGATTTGAAACCAGTCTGTTGTTCCATGTCCAATTCTAACTGTTGCTTCTTGACCCTCATACAGATTTCTCAGGAGGCAGGTCAGTTGGTCTGGTATTCCCATCTTTTTCAGAATTTTCCACAGTTTATTGTGATCCACGCAGTCAAAGGCTTTGACATAATCAATAAAGCAGAAGTAGATGTTTTTCTGGAACTCTCTTGCTTTTTCAGTGATCCAGCAGATGTTGGCAATTTGATCTCTGGTTCCTCTGCCTTTTTAAAATCCAGCTTGAACAGGCTATGGTCCATAGAATCACAAAGAGTTGGACATGACTGCAGTGACATAACAGACACACACACACATACTCTTAAGTTGCTATTTTAATTGAAATGCATGTTGCTTGAAAAGTTGAGAATATTTTGAGTTTTTTTTTTTTTGGTTTTTAGTTAAGATAAGGTGTCTGTGAATTTGACCTCTTAAATTTGCAAAATTCTAAAATGAACTTGCAGTTGTATATTTCTATAGCTTTATCATAGTGGAAAGAAGCTAGGATTTGTTAATATTTTGCTTTTTGAGTTTTTTATCTGTTTCATTTTCCTTCAGCCTTATGAGAGTCCTAATTAGACCATTAAATGATTTTAATACCCTTTTTAATAATACAGAAAAGCACTCCAACTGTGATATCTATTTTTTTAAATTAGATTTTTCACTAAGATTTGAATTGAACTCATATTCTGCAATGAATCAATAAACATTTTAGTGAATATACTGTATGCCCAGCAAGTCATAGATTGAAAAAGAGTTTAAAAAGTAATGCCCAAATTCTCAGAGAACTAGGGCATCATTGTGGTTGTGGGGATGAGATTTATAAACTGAGAATGATTAGGAAGCAATCTGTCTCTGAAATCTTTGGGTTAGTAACCCAATCTCCTAAGGCTTCAGTTTTCTCACTGATGGTATAAGTGAGATATAGGATAATAATTTTACCTTACTGACATGCCATGAAGATTTAATGAGATAATATGTAAAACATTTCTTCTGAGTTAACCAGATGCATAGTTTCCTCTCTTTTACTCCATAAGGTGGAATACTGTCTCATGTGTTGTCCTCTTAATAGTCTTGGCGCCTAACACAAATTTTGTTTAGGCCAGGCACTAAATATGTGTTTAGTGAATAATGCATTTTCCTGGAGGATGCAGTGCAGACCACAGTAGCTTTAGGAATTTTTTTTTTTAAAGCCTGAAACAGAGCAAGATTTGTGGTTAAATTTAACTTTTAGTTGGCACTAGAGGAAATGTAGTGTTTTTATAGAAGATGAAAAGGAAAGAAATTCCAGGATGAAGGTATATCATAAACAAAGGTACAGAAATGAGAGGAAAATAAGTATAGATTAATAAAATGCCTTGCATTCATATACAAGAAAATATTTATTGATAAAATAGCAAATTTTAAAATTAGCCCTAATTTTTTAAATTGTATGAGCCAAGAGAAATTTCTGAAGCTTAGAGCTTCAGGTTTCCTGCTGGCCTGTAACTGCAGATAAGAAACTTAATATATTTTAGAATAGCATTTTTGTCTTTAAAAGAGAAATGAGAAAAGTTATCCAAACTGATATTCTTTATTTTTCTATTTGAAAAATTATTTGCTACTTACAGTGATTGTTGTTCAGAAGTGGAAAATTGATTGGCAAACCCTTTTCAGTTCCCTCCTTTTGCATCACATTAACTCCTTGTATAATTTTAGTTCTAAGTTGAATATCTATGCCTCTGACCAAGTTCAAAGTGATGGATGTTGTTCAGTCACTCAGTTGTGTCTGGCTCTTTGTGATCCCATGGACTGCAGCATGTGAGGCTTCCCTGTCCTTCACTGTCTTCTGGAATTTGCTGAGATTCCTGTCTGTCGAGTTGGTGATGCCATCCAACCATCTTATCATCTTCTTTTGTCCCCTTCTCCTCCTGTCCTCAGTCTTTCCCAGCATCAGGGTCTTTTCCAGCATCAGGGTCTTTTCCAATGAGTCAGCTCTTTGCATCAGGTGGCCAAATTACTGGAGCTTCACCTTCAGCATCAGTCCTTTCAATGAATATTCAGGTTTGATTTCCTTTAGGATTGACTTGTTTGATCTCCCTGTTGTCCAAGGGACTCTCAACAGTCTTCTGCAGCACCATAATTTAAAAGCATCGATTCTTCAGCGCTCAGCCTTCTTTATGGTCCAAGTCTCCCATCCATGCATGACTACTGGAAAAGCCATAGTTTTGACTATATGGACCTTTGTCAGCAAAGTGATGTCTCTGCTTTTTAATATGCTGCCTAGGTTTGTCATAATTTTTCTTCCATGGAGCAAGTGTCTTTTAGCCTTTTAGATTGAACTGAAATGGAGGACCACAGCCTTGATTTTATTAATACCATATAGATTCCATTTTCCTTTTACATGCAAATCTACAATTATATAGTTAAAATCTCTTTGTTTCTGATTACTTTATAAATTAGCAATTGTCAACACATGATTTTGGAGCAAGAGAATAGGAATAGCCATCTAAAATATGTTGAGGACCAATGAATGGATTAATGGTCAAAGTAAAATCAGTAATGAGCTTGAAGTAGGACCAGAGATTGCTCTTCTTAGGCCCTGATTGAGAAAGCTTTTGGTTTTTAGCTTTAGGTGACTTTATGGTCACTTGCTTTCTGATCCTGCTTTGTGTGAGTCTGACACAAACATTTTGCATGTCAAAAGTTGACTGACACTTTCTCTATATACATTTTAGTGTCAAGGCTAAACCCATCAATGAACAGAAAGTCTTTCTCAAATAACAGTGTGTTTGTTTACTGGTTTCTGCTGTCTACTTTGAGAATGTTAGATTATTAAAAAGATATTAGAAACCTAACCTTAGTCATAGGAATAAAATAAAACCATGATTTATTATTTTATAAGGTTCAATCAATATGATGTTGGTAGTGACAATTGAATAAATTGTTAGAGAACTAAAGTATCAAACTTGGCATGATCTATTAATGATGACTGTTGATGGACATTCATTAGTCTTATCTGCATATAAAATTTTATGCAAGGTATGAAATCACTGTTATCAGAAATCTAATGTGTCTTGCATAAATTTTCTTTTAATTCTTGGTAGAATCCATTGTAAGATATTCAGGAATGTCTTTTTGACAAATACAAAAGGCGTAGAAAGATCACATCATATTGCTCCATCATTATAATACCATATTCTTTATGCATGTCATAGCTTTCAAAGCATTTTTACTACATTATCTCATGGAGGAGAAGAAAGATCACTGGATAAGAAATTGAGAACAATGATTTAATCTCGGTTCTGTGATTAAGTTGACTGACCTGGAGTAAGTCTCTTAAGTTTTCTGGGCCTTTATTTTCTCATTAATGAAATGGAAGAGTTTGGCTAGATCATACCTCAGGTTTTTCATATTGCAAAATAGTTGACTTTTAAAAATCACTCCTAAGGTAACCTTTTGCAACAAGGTGAAGCAGATATTTTTGTCCTACTTTGAAAACAAGAAACCTGAGGTTTGGAGTTTGCCAAATAGTCAGAAAATTTTGGAGGCTGGCTTCAATACTAGAAATCTGAGTATTTTACTACTATAGAGGGTCTTTAATAAAATTTGTGTACTTAAATGTGATTTGGCTCATTTGCTAAGTTATTGCTCTGAATACTTTAATATTTACACCTTAAATGCCATCAACAGTTTTCAACAAAATAATTGGAAAGCTATTAATATATGTGTACTTATGTAACCTTTTAGTTGCCTCTATAATTTACAAGGAGTAGTCATATATGGAGAAGATTTTGGACTTTGTCATGGAAAACTAGTCATGTTGAGGCATTGATAGCTAAAGCATAATTATAAGTCAACGAGAGTAAAGTTGAAAACTTACTCTTTGCCCCGAAGAAGTATTACTCTCTTTTACTCTACCCCACCAAGCGAAGTGAGAGGAAACAAATATATTAGTATTGATAATTGGGTGCATACATGCTAAGTCATTTCAGTTGTGTCCAGCTCTTTGCAAACCTATGGACTATAGCCTGCCAGGTTCCTTTGTCCATGAGATTCTTCAGACAAGAATACTGGAGTGGGTTGCCATGCTCTCCTCCAGGGGATCTTCCTGACCCAGGGATCTAACTCATGGCTTATTTGTCTCCTGCATTGGCAGGCAGGTTCCTTACCACTAGCGCCCCCTGGGAAGTCTTAACTGAAAATTAGTTAGGCTAAATTAATCTAGGAATGATGAAATTTATTTGTTTCCCAGTGTACATATGCCTAACACCTAACACCTCTGAGGTTTCCCAGGTGGCTCAATAAAAAAGAATCTGCCAAGCAGGAGATACAGGTTTGATCCATGAGTTGGGAAGATCCCCTGAAGAAGGAAATGGCAACCAATTTCAGTATTCTTGCTTGGGAAATCCCACGGACAGAGGAGCTTGGTGGGCTATAGTCCATGGGGTTGCAAAGAGTTGGACATGGCTTAGCAACTAAACAACACCTCTGAAGATAGTGGGAGATCTTGATTTTTATCTTCCCTGAGGTTTGTTTTGATCCTGTTCTTAACCTTTGATAATGTTCTTTAACAATTAACTTCTCACAATCCCTTTTATTAGTAATTAACATTATAATGTGAGCTTTATGAGGACAGAGATTTTGTCTTTTGTTGTTCTTCTTATATTCCCAGTGCCTAAACCGTGTCCGGCATGTAGTAGGTGCTCAGTAAGTATTTGTTGAATAAATACATAAAAATTATCTCCAAATTAGCTATTATGAAAAGAAAAAAGAGACCCCTAGTGTCTTTTACAACCTAGAGAACTGCAAAAACATTTGTGAGTAGAAGTAATTTAAATCTGAGAGGTTTCTTTTCTTTGTTTTAACTGAGTTTTTTCCTCCCTAACAAGTTGATGTGCAATATTTGAAGCTGAACTTTTTTTGTTATTTCAACATATCACTTGGAAGATAAAGTATTTAAAATAAGAAACACATTTAATTTAGGTAATCATAATTTTGTTCTCTAGAAAGTTTGTGTCTCTTCCTTCATTATTTATATGGCTTTCCCATTTGTTACACTGTTTGCAGAGAAGGCAAATTTAGAAATGACATTTTTTCCTATCTTTTATAACTTCTCAGGTGTACTAATTAATCTTTTTTCTCTCTTCCTTCACCCCAACTCCCACTTGTACTTCCTTTTTTTCTGATTGTGTGCTTTCCCCTCCATACAATCAAAATGAAATTGACGTGAATGATGAAAAATATAACTAAAGGGGTGAGGGAAGGTCAGGTACCTGGGGACTTGAACCCAGGTCACCATCTTTACACTGCAGTCTGCGTTTCTGGATTTACACAGGTGAAGTGTTGACCTAGAAGTACAGTGTATGGAACAAACTACTACAGCTTTAAGCTGTAGAGGTTTATCAAAAAAGAGCAGGAACAAAGGCAAGCAGATGGCTAAAGATGAAGGTCACATCAGATTGAGAAGTTTGTCAAAATGTGATGACATAGGTAATCTGTAAACTGTTATTGCGCTTAGCTGGAGGTGCTGAAAAACATTTTGAAATTACAAAAAACACTGGAGTCGCCAGCATAGAGGCAGGAATGATAGCCTGGAGTGGTTCTGGTCTATGGATGAATGCCAGATGTGGAAAGCGACATATCTGGAATTAATGATATTAAACATGCTTTTCTTTTATGCTCAATAATAACTCTATTATGATTGATACAAACCGCAGACACTTTATCTAGTACAAATGGAATCGTCTGTCATTGACTATATTAAATCATCAATTTCTGCATGATGAGGATCGTTTAGGGTAACTAATCATCTGTCTCGTTCTGAAGTCTTTAAGGCTGATCAGATAACGTTTGAATACTGCCTGAGCAACCATGACAATCTAACCCTTCCATGTAAGGATTGAGAGGGGCCCATTATGCCGTCAAAGCCTGTGGAAATATCACAGCTCTTTCTCTACATAATACCCTGCTGTAAATAAATCACTCTCCACCGCAAACTTTATTGATCACAGGCACTTCCATGCTTGTGTCTAGTGAAGTCTCTACAGAATAAAATGCTGCTTTATATTTTGTCTTGTCAAAATATTAAACGGCTCTGTCAAGCGGAGTCAGGCTAGCAGTGATGGTGTAATTCTGCTGTAGCCCTTCTCATTCCCTCCTTCTATCTCAGCTGCCAAGCTTACAAAGCAGGATTTTTTTTTTTTTATAAACTTTCCAATTATAGTCGTGTAAGATTATGAAGCCTTAAGATAAAGTGTCCTAATTTAGAGTGGTGTGGTACTGAACTGCTAGGAGAGCAGCTGTTAGATAAAACAGCATTTCTCACAAGGAAAAAGATAACCTGGCTTATTTATATACACAACTTTAATAGGTAGTTGAGATTAGGCTAAAAAAAATTCTCTTTAATTTCACTTTCCAAAATGGAGGCATCTAAATTAATTTGCACCAAAGCACTTATTGCTTATACTTAAAAATGATGTGCTATGATTTAAACCAGCTTGAGGGGTTAACATGGAAGTCCATCATTAATACAACACATTTTCCAAAAGACATGGATAGGTTATCCAGCCCCTAAACGGTATTACATACTGCAGTATGTTTGTGGCAACACCCAGGAACAACAAACTGATTAAAAGTGTAATTTACTGCCTGCTAATGTTGAATTTCCTGGGCAGCATATGGTTTTAATGCAATGTAAAGTAGTTTCATCCTTTATCCTTTTTAAAGAGGTAGGATTTTAGTCTCAATAGGGAAAAAGAAAGAGACTGAAGTCACTTAGAGAAGAGTAAAAGATTTAGTGTACTGGGCCATTAGTGCCGCTTGGAGGACACTGAGTTTGATCTTTATTCCCTTTTGGAAGATCATTAACTCTTTTAGACGTTTAGCAAATAACCTCTTCAAGGCTTGGAGGAGTTTATATACCACCATAAGAGAACATTTTGCTCCTGTCTTGCCTGTTTCCAAGCCAGATATTTATTGAAGCTTCTGTGTGGCCATTTTTAAAAAGAAGTTAAGCTGTAAAATGAATTGATAATCTGAGACAGTAAATTTATTTTGGAGCCATAAAAATTGGGTGCCACCAAAAATGAGTGCAAGTCTAACCATGGACCTCTGTGTACACCTCTGTTCCTGCCTAGAAGAGATTCTCATGAAGAGAGAAGAGAGCTTAGCTTTTAAGCACAGGGTTAAACCCACTGGCATATTTCAAAAACGCAAGTAAACAGGTTTTTTGATGGTAATAAATTTGAACCATCAACAACCTTAGCTTAATTCAAGTTCTAATTCATCTCTGTCCCCTAACAGGTATTTTTTCAAGTACTATACAACAGGCAGTAAACATCAAAGATATTGGTATCCATCAGTACTTTTTTTTTTTTTTTTAACAATAGGAAGCCCATTAAATCCTACTGAATTCTGTAGTTGTCTTCTAAGTAACTATTGCTGCCTAATTCTTGGGAGTAAAATGAAACGTGCAAGTATTTGTAAATGTATTATTGAAAGTCGTTTGAAGTTGAAGCCACTTTTCCCATATTCAGCAGACATCTACCAAATCTCTCCTCTTACTAGATACTCCTTGCCTCACTAGAAACAACTTCTGACCTTGAGAGGCTCAGGGTTTATTGAGAGAGATACTCTTGTAAACAAGCAACAACAATACAGGATGAGAAAACGATGATGTGGGTGCCGATGCTGTTAGTGTCCATTTTATATTTAACCCTAAGATGCATGGTAGCTGTCCATAGCAGGTTAAATAGATGTCTGTAGTTTTTGCCTACTCATTTTCTTATAACAGCTGCTTGATTTTTTTTTTTTTTTTCTTTACTTATCTCAGACTAGAAGGAATGGATCTCACTTCTACTGTGCCTGCCCAGGGCTGGGGACATAATGCAGGCAGTGTACAGTCTTCTGGCTGCAGTTACTCATTCAGGGATTGACAAAAGTCACACAGTCAAGAAGGGGCAGAGCTGGGTTTTTAATCACCCGTAAAGACCTTGAGCACATGCTGTTAGCCACTATGCTTTACTCCTTTCTGTCTATCCAATGTAGAAGACGAACTGGGCGAAATATTGAAGGTAAAAAGACTCTAGCCAGTTGACAGATTCATTGCTGGGACTCTTACTAAACCATTGTTTTTTGCTGATTTGCTAAGCTGATATGCCTGGGGCTATAAAAGGGCCACCTTTATGAAGAAAGAATCTACCAGAGAATGAAGCCAAATACAGAAGAAAGGGGAGCTTAGAGGTGAAGAAGCGAAGTAAGAGTGGAGAAATTGAAATGAGCTGGCTGGTATTTGATCCCCTGACTCCATTCTAACATCTGTCCCTGAATTTTTTAGTTAGGAGAGCCAACAACAGTCAGCTGCTTGTGCTGAAGCTACTTTGAGTTGGGTTTCTCTACTAATTAATAATGTGGTTAAAAAGATGAATATATATCTACTTTTAAGGTTCAATTGAGAAAAAAGTAAAGAAATACCTTTAAAAGATTTCAGAAGACCCTTTGATGGTGGTGGCAGAGACTGATAGGGAGGATACTTTCATGGGGAAGTTATTATTTATGATCTTCAAAATAGGACTTTAATTTTGTGCTGACTTTAGTATTGGATCAGAGACTTTTATGTAATGAAGCTCTAACTGATAAATGTTCGCTGTAATTTCTGTTAGAAGACTTAAAAAATCTATTATCTAAATATTTGCCTTCCTTCTATTTAGTGAATAGTTTCTCCTAGTTTCTGAGTTCCCCTGGTTTGCACAGCAGACACTTTAGTATATGAAGGTATCTTTTAATATCCTGGGAGGTAGCTCATTTTAGTCACCAGAAAACCAGTTATCATACCGTACCTGAAAGTGTTAATGCAGTCTCCTCAAGTACCTCGCATACTCCTGGGGAGTAGCTTACACTGTGGGAGAATCTAGGTCAATGTGTATGACTGAAAATAGCTTAACAGTGGATCCAATATGAATTGAAAAAATAATGAGATGAGATCCTAGCCAGGAGATACCCTGACTTGACTGATATTGGGTCTAAAAATCAAGCATTGTAGGTATTGGAACAGGAGGACTGTCAGCACAATTGTCTTTTCTGGCCTTACTGAACTATTTTAAAAGAGCACTGGATGCTTAGATTCAAATTTGGTCAAAGATGTTGCCAAAAAGACAAAAATCCTGCTCCATACAGAGGCAGGTTGCAGTTTGGAAAGGGGGAAGTAAAAACTTCTAGTTAAGTGACACTACATCTCTAGGCAATTTCAAGTTTTTGTTCAGAATCCCATTACTATCGCCTGAAGATATTACATTTCCTCAGGTTAATAATTTCACTGTAAAGAAAAAAATTCAAACCTCTCACTGTTCTGAAATTTGGCAAACAGAGAGATTATGTAGGAGTGAACAAAGCATTCTTTTTTATTTTGAAAAAAAGAAGGCTTAAGAATGCTTTGTCAACCTTTATAATATAAAATGCTTGAATGATGGTTATCATATCCCTGGTTTTTATTATTGGGAAATAGTTTACTGATAAGATAAATATACATAATGTAAGATAATTTGTCTTAAAATAGAAATATATACACACACACACAGAGAAATATTAAAATAGAAAGTATGTATATATTACTATATAATATATATATTATATACTTATAATTTATATATAATTATATAAATTATATTATGTATATTTAGCTTATTTATATACACAAATATAGCACCTTCCCTAGTGGCTCAGTTAGTAACGAATCCACCTGCAATGCAGGAGACCCAGGTTCAATTCCTGGATGGGGACAATCCCCCTGGAGAATGAAATGACAACCCACTCCAGTAATCTTGCCTGGAAAATCCCATGGACAGATGGGTCTGGTGGGCTACAGTCCATGAGGTCTCAAAGAGTAGAGCACGACTTAGCAACTAAACCATCACACAAATAGACATATAAATATATACATATATTTTTAATATGTGTATATATGTAGTTTTTCCTCTGGCCATGCTGTATTGTGTGCAGGATCTTAGTTCTTCAACCAGGGATCAAACTCGCACCCCCTGCAGTAGAAGCATGGAGCCCTAACCACTGGACTGCCAAGGAATTTCCAATAATAGTTTATATCAACAAAATGTTTAAAACAGTGTTTTTTCACCGATACATGATTAAACAGTTGGCAATAATGTCAGTAATAAATGCTGGTCTATCATTATGCTGTCTAGGTAGTGTCTCTGAAAAGGGAAAGTGTCTTATTTTTGTCAAATCTAACTACTCAATTCCTTTTCAGTTAAACTCAGCAGATAGCTGTTGAGTATCTGCTTTTCTCTGGTAAACTTGCCAGATAGCACTACCAATATTGTATGATACACAAAGCTGCTTAAGATGTGGTTGCTATGTCATAGAGCTTTCAGGCTTATTGTATCATTAGGGGTGGTTGGTAAGGGGGTGAGGTAAGGAAGCAGAAAGGACTGAAATGAATATAATGTAAAGCAAACCAAAGTAAGTGCTAAATAGAGGCACAAGTGCTAGGGGAGACACAATAAAAAGTAATTAATTCTGACTGAGAGAGACATTGCGTTGCTGACAAAAGTCTGTCCAGTCACAGCTGTGGCTTTTCCAGTAGTCATGTGTGGGTGTGAGAGTTGGACCATACAGAAAGCTGAGTGCCAAAGAACTGATGCTTTGGAACTGTGGTGTTGGAGAAGACTCTTGAGAGTTGTTTGGACTGGAAGGAGATCAAACCAGTTAATCCTAAAGGAAATCAGTCCTGAATATTCATTGTAAGGACTGATGTTGAAGCTGTAACCACCTGATGCGAAGAACTGACTTATTTGAAAAGACCCTGATGCTGGGAAAGATTGAAGGCAGGAAGAGAAGGGGACAACAGAGGATGAGATGGTTGGATGGTATCACCAACTTGATGGACATAAGTTTGAACAAGCTCTGGGAGTTGGTGATGAACAGGGAAGCGTGGCGTGCTGCAGTCCATTGGGTCGCAAACAGTCAGACATGACTGAGCAACTGAACTGAAGAGACACAGGGATACCCTCACAGAAATAGTCTTGACATTGAATGTGTAAGTCTTTAAGATGTGGAATAGGCCTCCCAAGTTGAAAATATAATAATCCAAGGCATGGAAACATAAAAGTAAATGTTGTAATTAGGGACACTGAATTAATATGGTATTTTTGGAATTTATGAATTGAGAAAAATTGAACTAGGTAGTGGTAAACATAGGTTGAGTTCAAACTGTTGAATGTCTTAAATAGAAAGGAGTTCAAGTATTGTTCTGTTGGCACTGGGGAGGCATGGATGGGGAGTGACATGATTTAGTCTGAATTTTTAGAACATTAGTCTTAACAGTAAGATAGCACTCCAGTGTTCTCGCCTGGAGAATCCCAGGGACGGAGGAGCCTGGTGGGCTGCCGTCTGTGGGGTCGCACAGAGTCGGACACGACAGAAGCGACTTAACAGCAGCAGCAGCAGCAGCAGCTAGCATTTATGGAGTGCTTAATAAGTATTGAGAAGGCAATGGCACCCCACTCCAGTACCCTTGCCTGGAAAATCCCATGGACGAAAGAGCCTCGAAGGCTGCAGTCCATGGGGTCGCTGAGGGTCGGACACGACTGAGTGACTTCACTTTCATGCATTGGAGAAGGAAATGGCAACCCACTCCAGTGTTCTTGCCTGGAGAATCCCAGGGATGGGGGAGCCTGGTGGGCTGCTGTCTATGGGGTTGCTTAGAGTCAGACACAACTGAAGTGACTTCGCAGTAGCAGTAGTAAGTGTCAGGTATTGTTGGGCATGTGTTAGTTCAGTCAAATTTGGAAAATTCAGCAGTGGCCACAGGACTGGAAAAGGTCAGTTTTCATTCCAATCCCAAAGAAAGGCAATGCCAAAGAATGCTCACACTGCCACACAATTGCACTCATCTCACACGCTAGTAAAGTAATGCTCAAAATTCTCCGAGCCAGGCTTCAGCAATATGTGAACCGTGAACTTCCAGATGTTCAAGCTGGTTTTAGAAAAACCAGAGGAACCAGAAAAAGCAGAGGAACCAGAGATCAAATTGCCAACATCCACTGGATCATCGAAAAAGCACGAGTGTTCCAGAAAAACATCTATTTCTGCTTTATTGACTATGCCAAAGCCTTTGACTGTGTGGATCACAAGAAACTGGAAAATTCTGAAAGAGATGGGAATACCAGACCACCTGACCTCCCTCTTGAGAAACCTGTATGTAGGTCAGGAAGCAACAGTTAGAACTGGACATGGAACAACGGACTGGTTCCAAATCAGAAAAGAAGTATGTCAAGGCTGTATATTGTCACCCTGCTTATTTAACTTATATGCAGAGTACATCATGAGACATGCTGGGCTGGAGGAAGCACAAGCTGGAATCAAGATTGAGCATGTGTAATGTATGTTAACTCAATTAACCCTCACCATAGTTCCTTATGCAGTTAATATTATTAGCCGCCTTTTACAATGAGACACAGGAAGGTTAAGCAATTTGATAATGGTAGAGTTAGGGAAAAACAGAGCCAGATTTTTGTCCAGGCATAATGTCTTCAGAATCTGTGTTCCTTAACCATTATGCTATCTCAGTCTTTCCAATGTAGAAAGTGAAGTGACTAAATGAAATACTGGAAGCAGAAAGGCCATTCAGTGAGTCTAAGAGAATGATGGTAAAGGCCTGAATGGAAAGTTAGCAGTAGAAATGAAAGTAGAAGGAGAAATCTGAGAAATGCCACAGAGGAAGAAGTGACCAACTTGGGCAATTAAATGGCTATCAAGAGGGAAAGAGAGGAAATAAAAATGACTTGCAGATTTCAAAATGGAAGAAGGTGATGAATGCCAATAACAAAGATAGGGAATGCAGGGAGCAGGTTGAGAGGGGACAGATGATATGTTTGTTTGCTAACTTGCTAAGATAAGGTGTTTTTATTTCTGTGGATATGTCAAGTAGGCATTTGGAAATGAAGATTTGATTTTCAGAAGTGGGATTAAGGCTAGACAGAGATTCTAGACATTTGAATAGTCATTCAATCAAAACATACATTGAGTACCCACTATCTGCCTAATTCTGCATTACAGAAATGGTGGTAAACAAGTAGACATGGTCTCTGTCTCCATGGATCTTACCATGGAAGACAGATATTGTACAAATTGACATATAATTTCAATGGTTGCTAGTCCTATGAAGAAAAAGTTAATGATAGAATTAGGCATTATAGCAGAGATCTGACTTTAATTATGGGAAATTGAAAGATTTTTCTGAAGATGTTTATATAGAAACCTGAAGAAAAAGAGATTTACCTGGGCTAAGGATGCTGGATATATAGTTCAGGCAGAAGGAACAGCATGTATGGAAATGCTGAGCTATGAGAAAATTGTAAGTATTCATGGAACTCAGAGAATCTGAGAGGAGCTGAAGGTTAGAGAATAAAAGGGAGATAAACTCTGAGATGAAATTGTAAAGGGAGTGAAAGACTAGATCATACAAGGCTTTTTAGACTGTGCTAAGGATTTTAGGATTTAAGATAGTGGCAAATTATAGATGACTTTTAAGATTTGTATTGTGTGTGTGTGTGTGCTTTCTCAAAGGTGAGGTGGATAATGGAGATCAAAAAAGGAGATGGTTTAATTAAGAGGTTATATCAGTAATACCAATGAGAGGAAATTCTCTGGTATTCCAGTTGTTAGGACTCTGCGTTGTTACTGCGGAGGGCCCAGGTTCAATTCCTGGTTGATGACTAAGATCCCACAAGCTGTGGTGGCATCACCAAAAACTATATAAAAAAAAATAATACCAGTGAGAGATGACAGGGGTTGGATTGGCATGGTAGTAGTGTAAAGGGGAAGTAGAGGCAGAGTTGGGAGACTTGGTGATGAATCATAGATAGAAAGTAAGAGAGAAGGAGGTATGAAAGTGGATTTCTTTCGAGAATAATTGAGTAGATGGGAATGCCATCATCCTAGGCTGGAAAAACTTAAAAATAGAGCCCAGTTTTTGAAAATGTAAGTTAACGTACCTATAATAATTCTAACTGGAGATAATGTGTAGATGGCTTATGAAGTTTTTTGAGCTCAGTATACAAGGTGTGGGCAGTTACAGAGATATAGAAATATCTAGCACACAGAAGGTATTTAAAGACATACCGGTTGATGATGTTGCTTGGACAAGGTAGAAGAGTGAGGAGACAGATCTGAGCCAGGATTTGAGGCACATCACCATTTACAGATAGGGTAGAAGTTAAGGTGACACTAATCAAAGTGGAGTTAAAATTATGTAGAAGAGTCTGAGATGAGCCAAGAGAGTCCAGTGTCGTAGAAACAAGCTATGTAGGCCAGTATTTTACTTATGTTTCTAATAAGTCAGGAAAGATAAGTGCAGACCAGTGTCCATTAGATAGCATCATGGGTATCACAGGTGACCTAAATGAAGTTTGTTTTGGTCTATGGGATCCAAAGTCAGGCTGGATTGAGCTGAAGAGTGAATAGGAGATGAGGAAGTGGAGGAAACGCAAACAGGCAATGCCTTCCAGAAGCTTAATTTTAAAAGAGAAAAAAAAAAAAAAAAACCACAACCATATATATATATATATATAAAGCATGTGCTGGAAGGAGATGTAGAGAAAAGGGAAGCTGCTTGTTGTATTTTGTTTTAAATGGAAGAACCATAAAACATATTTCAATGCCTAGGGAAAAAATTTGGTAGAAAGGGAAAGATTAAATAGAACAGGAGATGAAAACAGATGTACAAAGCCCTGGAGAAGGCTGAAACTGATGAGATCTGTAAAGGTGGAGGAATGGGTCTTTGTTTTTTTATAGGAAAGATACATACCTACGTTGTACAGGAGTGTTAAAATAAGGACAGGGCGGATGCAGGTGGGCTTAGAGATTGATAGGGGGAGGGTGGTGGTGGTGGTGTTCATTCACTAAGTTGTGTCTGACTCTTTGTGAGCCCATAGACTGTAACCTGCCAGGCTTCCCTGTCCTTTCTATCTCCCAGAGTTTGCTCAAATTCATGTCCATTGAGTCTGTGATGCTATCTCATCATCTCATCCTCTGCTACCCTCTTCTCCCTTTGCCTTCCAATACTCTGACCACCTGATGTGAAGAGCTGACTCATTAAAAAAGACCCTGATCCTGGGAAAGATTGAAAGCAAAAGATGGAGGTATTTCTGACTTAAAGCTTTTTATTCCCTCTGAGATATATGAAGCCGGATTATACATGATGATATAGAAATGCAGCCTTTAAGAGTGCAAGAAGTGATCTAAATCTAGAAGGTATTGAGGGGAAAAAAATGTTTTGAGATCAGAAATTTAGAGAATCTCCACATTTAAAGGATCAAGGGGAGAAAGAGAAATGTGTGCAGAAGAATCAGATTGGATGGACACAGAAACAGATGGAGAGAAAAAAGCCTAGGTTGTAACTGAAAAAGTTCCAGAAGTGTCCAGAAGGAGAGTCAATATTAAATGGCCTGACACAAACTATTGGGATAATAGTATTTTTTTTTAAAGTTTCTGTCTTACAACTAGAACCGTATTAAGTGTTTCACATGAATTAGTCCATGTCAAAGGCTATGGAGAATGTAATATTACCTGTGGATGTACCAAGTGACTTGTCTAAGCGCAAACAGCAAAGTGTTATAGTGGAGCTTTTAATGTGAGGAAGATAGAACCTGAAGCCTCTGAACTTACCATTCTGGAAACTGTCTCAAAAGGCTAATTAATATATATTGGGACCTCGCTATTATCAGATATCTTACTAAACATTTTATTTCTGGAAGGGTTTATAACCCTGTAGATAAATAGAGCTGTACAGTATAGGAACTTACATAGGGTAGAAGAATATGATATGCTTCAAAATGATAGTAAGGTGTCTTACTAAACCCATAAACAAACAATATGATTAAGTGCTTATTCTTTACATTCAGAATTGAAAGATGGGATGGGGGTCAGTTAGGGTGAGACTAACATATTCTCTTACCTGTAAGAGTTTACAAGCGAAGACTGACTCCATACAACTAAAGAACAATGGAACAATCATTAAAAATAAATATATGAATAAAATATTGATACTAAGTAAATGCAAAGGTAGTGCTGAGCAAATAGTACAGTTTAGGAGTTGTTGTTCAGATAGGATCAAGATTAGCATACCTCTGCCCTGAAGTAGGGCCACTTGATGGAATTCCTGGAGCACTGAGATATTTTTGCCTTGTCTTCCTCCCTCCCCACATCCCCCTGGGCCCTATACCCGAACCTGTACCCCCACCATCATCTTAGGGCAATTGCTTATTATCCTCCAGGGAGATCTGATTCTAAACAAGGCCAGATTAGAATGAGAATATATGATATTGCTGATGCCTTATAAGGCAAGCCAGGGTGGGTGGTTCAAAGATGAGTATGAAATACTGGTGTTGAGGGCTGAGGTTAAGAACATTCTCACTTGCTGGTTCCAGATTCAAATATAGGACCTTTATGTGCTAATGGCACATGAGAGTAAAATGTGAGGAATATTTATCACTTTATATCTACTTTTTTCTATATCTTAATCAATATCTACTTAGTATCTTTATCAATCTATCTTCTGCCTATGATTTTTCAATCTACCTGAAATCAACTTATAAAAAAAATCCCTTTATAGATATATCATCAATGCCTTATAAAAACTGCAGGCAATATGTTGCAGTTTCTGTTAGAAAATTATCTCCCTGTTTAAGTACGTGGATCATGTTCACAAAGCTTGGTTGATTTGACTGAGGCAGATAGTCTATATTAAGAGTCTAGGACAATCTGCTAAGTTGCAATCCATTTGACATTTCTCTTTGTGAAGGAAAAGAAATCCAAGTTAATGCTGTTTGAAGAAATATTCTTATTTGTTAATCATTGTAAAGTAGAAATTTCAAGTCAGTAGTAACTCTAGAGTGGGATCCTTCACATTTTTGATTAGTAATTGCTTTTTATAATTAAACAATTTAAATGCCTTCCGCTTTTCTCTCTAATAAGATTCAGGCACTGAGGGAAAGTGAAAATATATTGTGTATTTGTGGGGTAAACATAGGCTTTCATGTAGGGAAAAAAAATCTGTCTTATTTAGAAGACTTTTCTTATCCATTGCTAGCCTTTTTTTTTTTTTTTCTTTTGTGAAAAAAACAATTTCTAGAAATCCACAGTGGAAGGTGTTGTGAGCTGCAGTGCAGTGGATTTACCTGCCATAAGAAGCACTCTGGGGATAGAAGGATTCTGATTTAAAATGAAGACAGCACTCTGGAAGTGAGTGGAGTTCCAGGTAGACCGTCTGCCCCTGACACATGGAAATATCTCTTCCTATGACCCTTGGTTCTCCTGCTGAGACCTTCTTGAATTTAAGGCTGTGGTTTCTGATGGCTGGGAATGGCTAGCAAAGGGATCCTAGGTGATTTTCCTGTCCTTTCAAAATATTCTTTAGAGTCTGGACATGTCAGGCCACTGCTAAATCTGGCTGGCATGCATTCCTGACAGGCAAAATTACTGTCTTGGAGTTTGTCTTCACTAGGGCTTCTGTTTGAACTCCCTAGAAGCTGACATCCCCATAGAGTATGAAATCCACCACACGGGCTGTCAACAAGCTGGCAGCTTACTGACTGTGTATTACCTGCTGGGCTGTTCTTCCATAGTAAAGACTCCTGTCGGATGATTTATCCCAGCAAAGAGTCTTGCAGATTAACTGGGAATGAGCAAACGAGAATGATTCTAGCTCACCTACTTGTTCATCTCCTATTTTTCAGTGTCTTTAGGACAAAAACCTAACGGGCTACCTTCTAGCAACACATCATTTTCATTGTCTTACAGCCAAACTGAAGGTCCCGAAGCAAAATAGATCATCTGGGTCTACTGTGTGAAGTGGCAATAGTGGCAGTATTGCCAAGAGCAGCAAATCAATAACTATTTATAAGTAGATTTATCTGATTCATTTATCATCTAGAGTATGTGACCCTATTTATGTATGTATACTTAGCTAGTTGTGGATGAAATGCTGAAATATGATTTAAAAAATAAACTCAAATGCTCTCCATGAGAAGTCACTTATAATTTATAAATGCATAGCCAGTTGGAAGGTAGGTAGGTAGGTAAATAGGTATCTATCTACATTAATACATGAAAAGAGATTGACACTGAACGGAAACTTGACTAAGGGCTTTGGAGAAGTACACGTTTGTCTATTATAAACAAGATTTTAGTGCTTCCTTTTCCCCCAGCCATGTCCATTTCTTCCCTTTCTCTTTTCTTTTTCCCCTGCACGGCTCCCTTTCCTGGTTCTCTGTAATACTTGCTCAGCCCCTAGGAGACTGCCGAGTGACAGGGCTGGCAGCAGGGAGCAGATTAGCAGCAATGTCTGAGAGACAGACTCCGGCTGCTTTCCTTCATCACTTTGCTCTCACTTCCAACTTCATCCTTTCCCCAATCACCTGAAAGGCAATCAGAGATTAAGTGAAAGAGAAAAATATATCAACATTTTTTTCTTTGAAAAGAGGAGTCTATTTATCTTACAGCTTGATAAAATGCCCTAATAGGTCATGTTTATTTAAGTTTTTTTTTTTTTTTTTAAACTTGTGATTGCTAGTCCTTTGCTTCTGAAGCTCTTCACATAGACCCCACAAACTCTGGCTGCAACCACTCCCAACAGTTATCTAGGATACAGCATGACTACAGTCTAGAGAGTTTTACCCTCCTCTGGTTATCCCCAGCTAGTTCATAGTAGGTGGCTTTGTGTAACAACATTGATTTTTAGGGAGAAACAGGGATGGAAGCAATATTTCTCTCTTATGTCCTACACTTAATGCAAAAAAGAACCAGTTTTAAAATATTCAGTTTCATTGTCACCTTAGTACTCACACAGATTGGAACATGTAACTTGGCTTTTTAGGTATCCAGTATAATTTTCTTTCTTTCTGGTGATGCTTCTAGCTATAGAAAATTTCTGTTATAATCTAAGAGTTAGGTAGCTTTGAGCAAACACTGAGCCTCTCAGAACCTTGGTATTTTGATCTGTAAGTTGAGGTTGATGGTACTAGTTTGGGATAAGTGCCATCTATAAGTTAACTGAAAATGAAAGTGAAGTTGCTCAGTCGTGTCCCACTCTTTGTGACCCCATGGACTTTAACCTACGCCAGGCTCCTCCGTATATGGGATTTTCCAGGCAAGAATACTGGAGTGGGCTGCCATTTCCTTCTCCAGGGTGTAAGTTAATTGGCCTCCCATAAAACCCAGTACATAGGATGTGTTCAGCCAGCATTAGTTTAATCAGATGGCATCATTCCTACAGATTCTAATGAATTACCCCATTGATACTAACCAAATGAAGAGTTACTACTATCAAGCACATTTATGCACAGAATAGCCTTTTTACTGGGTCAAATGCTTTAATCCTAAATCTTGATATTAATTGTAATAATAAGCAATCTTTATATACATAGTTCTTTATGGATATCAAAGATGTGTGGTATCTATTATCTCACTTTACTCTTCCAGTGATCCCCAAAACTATGTAAACATGATTTATTGAAACTCCTGGAGCTTGAAAAACTCATTAGATATGTACATTATGTGATAGAAGAGGGTCTGGAACTCAGTCCAGAACCCATTTAAACTGAATCATGTCTATTGATTATAATAGGGGTCAAGGAAGGTAGGAAATAAAATATGTTTACAGCAATCAAATCAGGTAGATGTCTGCCTTCTCTAGCTTTAGCAGCAGCCATGTTCTTTTGGGTCTACTAGAGCTAACATTCTCTGGGCTAAGGTGGTTTTCAAGTAAGCGAATGTCCATACGTATATATTGTGGCTTTTAATTTCATCTCATGATTTAGTTCACATTCAACTATCTAGTTGAATTGATAGCATTTTTCTCTGTGAATTTTGGACTCTACATTTTCTCCTTGATCATTTTTTAAAAAAACAGCATAATGATGACATGTTTAGATAATAAATAGTATTTTCAAAAGACTGACTCATTGGGTAAGAAAACTATGTTTCAGGGAGAGACAGGGATGGAAGCAATATTTCTCTCTTATGTCCTACACTTAATGCAAAAAAGAACCAGTTTTAAAATATTCAGTTTCATTGTCACCTTAGTACTCACACTGATTGGAACATGTAACTTGGCTTTTTAGGTATCCAGTATAATTTTCTTTCTTTCTGGTGATGCTTCTAGCTATAGAAAATTTCTGTATTAATTAATTAATTAATTAATGTGTGGCTGGCCTATATGAACACTTCACCAAAAATATAAGGTTTATCATTGTTTTTACCTAGCATCAACCTCTGAGAAACTAGGGTTTTCCTATTAGGGATGTAAGTGGAGCCCCATCCAGCACTCTGTTTGCATTATCCATCTCTTAGAGTTTACAGTGGTAGAAAGAAAGTGGTGTTAGAAAAAGGGAAACTATGAAATACATTTTATAATTTATCAATATCTGCATATCAGCATCTAATTTTTGACAAAGCTCCATTTTGAATGATTAAACTTTGTCCGTTTTGTAGGATCAATAAATTAGTTAAGACTTGTTGTCATATAGTGTCAATTCTGAACTTACTCAGAGAGAAATGTCTCAGTAGGACATTTATTCAATATGGCTTATACCAGGAATACATTTATAATGTTTATTAGGATTTGTAGTTTTTGAAAAGAAAAGAAAATCATCATTTTATAATAATCTGTGTTAGTGTGAGAGGAAAAAACCTAGTGTGTAATTACATTGTCAAATTCCAACAATGCTCAAATTAATCTTCCTATTTGGTTTTGCATTAATCATATTTTTAGTAAAGATCAACTGACCCATTGCAGAAATTTCAGTACTCTGGCCTGATACCTTGTCTGAAAATGAACTTTGTATAGTGAGCCACATACTTGATTGTTCTCACATCAATGTAGCATGCATTGACAATCCTTTTAGAAAAAGATCTCAAAAAAGAAAGTGGTTTGGGGTTGATTGTTTGCTTTTGCTAAATAAATAAATAAAGGTGTGGTTAACATGAATATCAACTCTAAAAATCTTGAACAGTTATGAATACTGCAAGACTAGAAGATTTCATCAAATGTCAGTCACTTCATATCACTGGCCTTACTATAGCCCTTTGGAGTGTTATAAGACTTTTCTTATTTTTTTCATGGAACTACACCAGGAATTACACTAGGAATTATGTCAGCCCTGCAGCAATTTTCAAGAAGCCACAAGTCCATGATCCTGAAACTTTGACTGCTGACAAGAAGTTGCTTAGAGCAGCAGTGTTATTAGCAAGCCACCTTTCCCACACCCCATCTGCACTGGAAGCCATCCCCAGCTCATCACCTCCATCTGTCTCTCTGTACGATGGGGCGTGCACACCAGCAGGCTCCGCCACAAGGTTCAGTTTGCTGCAGAGTTACTCATCAAACAGCGTGCGCTGCATGGACTCCTCGTTCTCAGGATTGCAGGCTGCAGGCAGCCAGTCTGTGAGTCTGACAGAAGTATACTTGCTTACTTTCTTTTATAATGAAGGCTCTTTAGGCAGGAATGTTGATGCCTTTAGGAATGAAGGTATTTTATGTATGTGCCCTGAGAGATCCATTTGGTGCTGCGGGCATCTCCTGAGACTTATTACCACCTCTTAGCAGGCTGGGATCCCTTGATTTGATGCCTTCCAGGACTTTGTTCTCTGCACAGTGTCCTCTGAAGACTACCAGCCCTGGATTCTTCTTCCACCTTTTAAAAGGCCTCTGAGAACTCATAAATTCAGTGCTTCTGGATTAAAGCATAGGATATACATGTGCCTACTATTTAGTTACCCTCTGGTCTTTTCCTGGAAAAAGACTCTGCTTTCACTCTTGCTGCTGGTTATCAAGTGATGAGCAATGACTTACTACCCACTAGGTTTTTCTTTTTTTCAAACTAGTACTGTAACTGTTGTTGTTTAGTACTGAGTTGTGTCCAACTCTTGGGACTCCATGGACTGTAGCCTGCCAGGCTTCTCTGTCTATGGGATTTCCTAGGCAAGAATACTGGAGTGGGTTGCCATTTTCTTCTCCAGGGGATCTTCCTGACCCAGGGATTGAACCTATATCTCTTGTGTCTCCTGCATTGGCAGATGGATTCGTTACTGCTGAATCACCAAGGAAGTCCTAACTGCTACTTTGCTCCAAAATTGTGAATTATCAGAGTTACTCTTGAGAAAGTTAATTTTCATGTTTTTGTTGTTGTTTGTTTGTTTAGCTTTAGTCTTTCTGTTTGGGTAGAAGTGGAATGGATGAGGGGCGTTTCTTCTTGTGTTATTTGTTATTTCAGATCATTGTGTAGTACTTTGACAATGCAGAGAAATCTCAGTGACTGTTGTCAAAACACAATAGCTCCTGGAAGTTATTTTTTTCTTTTGACCCAATGTAGGAGAGAACACATGGACAATAGAAGGGAAAGCATTATAATGTAATGGGTAAGAACAAGTTATGAACATTGTGGTAAGAAACGAATTCAAAACCCCGCTTTGCCAATTATCAGTTGCATGACCTTCAGTAAGTTAAATGATCCAGGCCTCTGTTTTGTCATTTGTGAAATGGGGGAAATGACAAGTCTCCAATTCTTTGATTACTTTGGGGTGTGGTAGTAATGAAAGTAGGTAGTGCATAAACCGGGCTAAACACAGAACATGGTGTATAGTGAATACATGAATGTTACATTATTACATATGTTACATATTACATAGAATGTTACATATCTACTGTTATGACTGAGAACACAATGTTCTACAGTGAAAGTAAAAGTAGCTCAGTCATATCCGACTCTTTGCAACCCCGTGGACTGTAGCCAGCCCGGCTCCTCTGTTCATGGAATTCTCTAGGCCAGAATACTAGAGTGGGTAGCCATTCCCTTCTTCAGGAGATCTTCCCAACCCAGGGATCGAACCCAGGTCTCCTGCATTGCAGGTGGATTCTTTACCATTCTACCAGGGAAGCCCAAAATACTCTAAAAGCAGAGGGAAAAAACTGAATGATTTTTTTTCAATTTTACTGTGTCAATACTTTCTGCTTTATTACACTGCACAGTTTTTAACTCACAAGTACAGAAATAGTTCAGTTCAGTTCAGTCACTCAGTTGTATCCGACTCTTTGCAACTCCGTGGACTGCAGCACGCCAGGCCTCCCTGACCATCACCAACTCCCAGAGTTTACCCAAATTCATGTCCATTGAGTCGGTGATGCCATCCAACCATCTCATCCTTTGTCGTCCCCTTCTCCTCCCACCTTCAATCTTTCCCAGCATCAGGGTCTTTTCGAATGAATCAGTTCTTCACATCAGGTGGCCAAAGTATTGGAATTTCGGCTAAAACATCAGTCCTTCCAGTTAACACCCAGGACTGATCTCCTCCTTTAGGATGGACTGGTTGGATCTCCTTGCAGTCCAAGGGACTCTCAAGAGTCTTCTCCAACACCGCAATTCAAAAGCATCAATTCTTTGATGCTCAGCTTTCTTTATAGTCCAACTCTTACATCCATACATGACTACTGGAAAAAGCATAGGATTGACTAGACGGACCTTTGTTGGCAA
>NW_011495014.1:5750112-5785624 GCF_000754665.1 Bison bison bison
TTGGTCATAACTTTCCTTCCTAGGAGTAAGTGTCTTTTAATTTCATGGCTGCAGTCACCATCTGCAGTGATTTTGGAGCCTCCCAAAATAACAGTGAGCCTCCCTTACTGTTTCCCCATCTATTTGCCATGAAGTGATGGCACTGGATGCCATGATCTTAGTTTTCTGAATGTTGAGCTTTAAGCCAACTTTTTCACTCTCCCCTTTCACTTTCATCAAGAGGTTCTTTAGTTCTTCTTTGCTTTCTGCCATGTGGGTGGTGTCGTCTGCATATCTGAGGTTATTGATATTTCTCCCGGCAATCTTGATTCCACCTTGTGCTTCATCCAGCCCAGTGTTTCTCATGATGTACTCTGCATATAAATTAAATAAGTAGGGTGAGAGTATACAGCCTTGACGTACTCCTTTCTCGATTTGGAACTAGTCTGTTGTTCCATGTCCAGTTCTAACTGTTGCTTCCTGACCTGCATACAGGTTTCTCAAGAGGCAGGTCAGGTGGTCTGGTATGCCCATCTCCTTCAAAATTTTCCACAGTTTGTTGTGATCCACACAGTCAAAGGCTTTGGCATAGTCAATAAAGCAGAAATAGATGTTTTTCTGGAACTCTCTTGCTTTTTCAATGATCCAGAGGACGTTGGCAATTTGATCTCTGGTTCCTCTGCCTTTTCTAAAACCAGCTTGAACATCTGGAAGTTCATGGTTCACGTATTGCTGAAGCCTGGCTCGGAGAATTTTGAGCATTACTTTACTAGCGTGTGAGATGAGTGCAAGTGTGTGGTAGTTTGAGCATTCTTTGGCATTGCCTTTCTTTGGGATTGGAATGAAAACTGAGCTTTTCCAGTCCTAAGGCCACTGCTGAGTTTTCCAAATTTGCTGGCATATTGAGTGCAGCACTTTCACAGCATCATCTTTTAGGATATGAAGTAGCTCAACTGGAATTCCATCACTTCCACTAGCTTTGTTCATAGTGATGCTTCCTAAGGCCCACTTGACTTCACATTCCAGGATGTCTGGCTCTAGGTGAGTGATCACACCATCGTGCTTATCTGGATCATGAAGATCTTTTTTGAATAGTTCTTCTGTATTCTTGCCACCTCTTCTTAATATCTTCTGCTTCTGTTAGGTCCATACCATTTCTGTCCTTTATTGTGCCCATCTTTGCATGAAATGTTCCCTTGGTATCTGTAATTTTCTTGAAGAGTTCTCTAGTTTTTCCCATTCTATTGTTTTCCTCTATTTCTTTGCATTGATCACTGAGGAAGGCTTTATCTCTCCTTGCTATTTTTTGGAATTCTGCATTCAAATGGGTATATCTTTCCTTCTCTCCTTTACTTTTTGCTTCTCTTCTTTTCACAGCTATTTGTAAGGCCTCCTCAGACAGCCATTTTGCTTTTTTTGTATTTCTTTTTTTGGGGATGGTCTTGATCTCTGTCTCTTGTACAGTGTCACAAACCTCTGCCACTTTATCAGATCTAGTCCCTTAAATCTATTTGCTACTTCCACTGTATAATCATAAGGGATTTGATTTAGGTCATACCTGAATGGGCTTGTGGTTTTCCCTACTTTCTTCAATTTAAGTCTGCATTTGGCAATAAGGAGTTCATGATCTGAGCCATAGTCGGCTCCCAGTATTGTTTTTGCTGACTGTATAGAGCTTCTCCATCTTTGGCCACAAAGAATATAGTCACTCTGATTTCGGTATTGGCCATCTGGTGATGTCCATGTGTAGAATGTTCTCTTGTGTTGTTGGAAGAGGGTGTCTCCTATGACCAGTTGCATTCTCTTGGCAAAACTCTATTAGCCTTTGCCCTCTTCATTCTGTACTTTAAGGCCAAATTTGCCTGTTATTCCAGGTGTTTCTTGACTTCTTACTTTTGCATTTCAGTCCCCTATATTGAAAACGGAGAGAATATTAAAGTTGCCATTTGGGGATTATATTCAGGAGGTTTCCAATAGGATTCAGCCAAGAATTCAGGACTTTGGGCCCTCCACTTTTGTCTCTAACTGTAAAACTCTTTCCTTTCACTCATATAGAACTATATACCCAAAGGGCACTCAGTAAAATAATAAGTCAACCCTTTAGGAGTGAGCCTAAAGATTATTTTAGTTTTCTTCAAAGCACCCGGTTTTGGGGGGAAACGTAAGCCATGTTATTTGCAAGCTTTTATGTCTTCTTGTTTAACATTTGTCTTGGACTATGCTACCATCACTGTTATGCAGCAAATCTGTTCTTAAAGTTAAATTTGATCAGACATAATAGCTAACTAAAGAACCAAGGGAGATGGTTAACTTTAAATTCAGGCACCAAATGGCACCCACCCATCACATACTTTAACAAAGTTTAATAAAAAGAATTCTTATGTTGGAATATTGAAATCTTTAAAATATAAAGTGACATATAAATGAGTGTAAGTTAAACTGGAGAAGTCTGGACAGGACTGGTGGATTGTATCAATGTTAATTTCCTGATGGTGGTTTTGTACTATAGTTTTGCAAGATGTTGCCAGTGAGGAAAACTGGGCAAAGTATGTGTCTATGCTATTTCTTATAACTGCATGTGAATCTACAATTATCTAATCTAAAATTAGCAAAATTTTTAATTAAAAATATGAAAGATAGGCATCATCTTAATGGCCTCATATTTATAAAGACTTTTCCAACACACCTTCAGTTGCTCATTACTGAGATGTTTCATTGGTGGTATTTTCTATAATCATAACTTTTAGTTGGTCCATGGCCTTTAAATTTCATAGCAACATGACATTTAGTGACTGAGCTACTATAGCTTATTCTTTCTTTCGTAAGAACTTAGGAAATTGGGACAGTCCTTACTTTTGGACTTAAAAAGAATTGGCCAGAAGATAAATAGAATCCACAAAGAAATTTGTGTATAAAGCAGCACAGAAATGTCTTCGAAAGAAGAGCATCTTCCACTGGTCTATTTTTTAAAATAGAATGGTATATTGTGACAAACTCTGAAACTTTAGAACAGCTTCCATCTTTCAGTTCTGCAGTGTATTTATATAACTATTAGCTTATAGCCCTGCTGGGAGCTTAAAAATAGTTGTTTTCTGATTGTCCTTTGGGATATTTAATACCTGATGGTTCTAGGGTATTATACCTTTGTTTTTTCATGTCAGATTTTCTTAATAGCCTTGCTAAAGTCCTAGGGTACAGATTCATATTTCTCATGGTAACAGATGATTTTGATCCACTCATGTCATCATCAAGGATTGTTATCAATACCTAAAGATCAGAATGATGCTGGATCACTAATGGTGGTACACTTGAATGTTAGCATGGCAGGAGCCAGCGACAATACGTCTTTGTCTTTTAGACCTCATTAAAGCCTTGCTGATTTTAGCCATGGGAAAAATTGTGAAAATGGAGGAACTATGACTTCCGTGTTTCTGTAACTCAGATTTATAACTGAAATAACTAATTCTCTTGCCTTTTTTGTTTGTTTTAATGAAAATAATAACAGTACATAATGTACAAGACCAGGTTTGATCATGGTGGAGTGTTAGGTATGTTTGCTTTGACCTATATTGTAAGAAAAGGAGGTGGGGGGGGAATGCTTTATTTTGGTTACCTAGCAGTTATTTGTAGATCTACTTCCCATTATCTCATGTGCCCAAATAGACACTAGAGATCAGGGCAGATAGTAAATTTTACATTTTCAGTGCTTCCAAGCCCCACTCAGTCTTAAAAAAAAAAAAACAACTGAAAATCACATTCTGAAACTCTGAAGCATCTCTGTCTGTTAACTTAGGTTGTTAAATAATGAGTTAGAGAGAAGTGATGGGACACACATCTTTTCCTCCAATTGTAGCTCAGTGCCTGTGGATATGATTGCACAGAACTTTAATAAAATTCATAGAGTCTTCACCTACTTTCCCTCCAATCTGAATGTTGGTTTTTTCATCATTCACTCTCAGATTCAGTTGGAAATCTCCCAAAGTGTAGTTCATGTAACTCTTCTTGAAAGGCAGCTGCCCAATCAACTGTACTCGACTTCAAGGAAGTTTTGAGGAAACTAATCAGAGTCATGATAATCCCCCAACTCTTAGGTTAAGTAGGAAACCTGTGGAACTGTGTGGTTGTACTAACAGCTTATTTATGGAATACGGTCTTTATTTTGGCGTTTTTTTAATGGTTTAACTCTACACCTTTAAGAGGCATGAGTATGCATTTGCTGCTCATTACATGCTGTTGTTCACGGGCAAAGCTGGGTACAAAGAGTCTCTGCAGGACAAACCCGACCATTCTCTGTACACGTGTACCATGCTGACTGCTGTGTGTGGTAGAAAGAGGCTTTGCAGATTCTCCAATTGGAAGAAATAATGAGCTTAAAGCAACAGCTCCTCTGAAAACAGTTGGCAGTTAGATAATGATGTATGTGTTACAAATTCTAGAGATATCAGCCAAGAAAGACAAAGAATGGCACATTAAAGAAAGGAAGGTGAAAATCTACTACCTTTCTTTTAAAGATAAACATATAAGATGCTTTTCAATATGATGACAACATTACCTGAGCTATATCTTGCTGCATAATAAATGACACCCATCACAAAACCTAATTCCTTTTGAAGAAGGTTAATAAGAAAGAAATTACACATGATGGGAAGAGCTGCAAAATGGAAGTTAAAATTCTGGCCTGATGTCGAGGTTTTCATTTTTGCTCTTCACAAATAGCAACTTGGTTCCTCTTTCATACAGTGAACATGGGCTGTTTTGTGGACATCAATACCATTGATTACAAAGTAAAAGTTCTGTCAAACAGCAGTTTGATCTTCATGACAGCAAACAGCCTGTTTGATGTTTTTATTGAATTGATTGATTTTTTTTTCTGCTGAATTGATTGGTTGTTTCACTGTCATGTGGACACTTTCTAAATCAACATGTGCCTCTATAGAAGTGCTTTATTGAAAAGTTTGAATTCATGGATGTTTCTAGAATGTCAGGCTAACAGAATCTTAACCTCAGATTGCATGAGTACTGAGAAAAAGTAATAAATGACATCTGTCCTGAGAAAAAGTCTTTTTTTTTTTTTACTTTCTTGAAATTAGATTTGAATTTCAGAATTCAAGTAACTCAGTGTTAAGACTGATAAAAAAGGTCATTTTTAACCTCTTATCTTGTTCAAGTATGTACTTTGGATGTTGACCAAGTTGTTAGATAATACTTTATCAATAAAGGGAAGTTGATTTGTCATAGATTTTTGAGGGTAAAAGAAAAAGGCAGCAGGATCCCACCCCCTCTCTTCCTTATTCTGCCTCATCTCTTTGAATAGCTAGGTTGATATATTAGCCAGGTTTCCCTGTCCTTTCAAAGGGGGTTGTCAAATCTATTGATTCAAGGCAAGCTTTGTTTTTAATGTCCACAATGTGAGTCCTGCAAAACTTCTTTTCTTCTTTGATAAGTTTAGATTTACCTGTGGGCTTCTGTTTTAAATGATGGAGTTTAGGCATCAGGACAAAATCTGCTATACTCTGCCTATGAGAGCAATGTACTGGCCATTTATTCTGTTTATGGTGGGCAGAGAATGTGGCTACAAACAATTTTATCTGTCTTGGTTTCAAGGCAACTGCATTTCAATGCAGTATTAAGCACTGCATCTCCCAGAGGCCAGATTAATGCTATTTGTGCAGTCAGAGTGTCTCTCTTCAACTAGGGCTGCAACAGGATGCATTTTCCAAGGTGGACTGTGATAGCCCTAGAAAGGTTGGCTTGTAACACCTCTGACCTGTCAACTTTGAACACACATAGAGTTGTTCAGGACTCAAGTTCACTTAATAATGAGATTTTATTTGGTGAATCCTGTTCCTTCTGACACTAACCAAAGTGTGTGTCTAGATTTTCTCCCATGTCATTTATTTATTCATCCATAGTTGTTGGGCCACCAGATTTATTTCAAGACATCTTATTTACAGCAAATACTTTTGTCTTTTGCTTGACCGATCAAAGGTATCTGACACATCTTTCCTATTTTCTGTCTCACTCAAACTTATATCTCTGTATAGAGATATCACAAATACCTCTATACTTGTGTCCTTCATACCACTTCAGTAAGTCTATATAATTTTAGCTCTCTTTCCTTTTTTTCTTTTTCTTTTTTTTTTTTACCATTTAAGTAAAGTTTTACCAGGGAGAGATTTCCTTTTCCTTCTGCATAACTGCATTTTGTAATTATGCCCTTAATTTTCTGAATGAATATTGATTTCTAGTGGCTCTGTCATCACTGTCAACAAATATTTTCGCATCTTCCCTAACGAAACGAAAAGGTGTCTCCAGCTTGTGGTACTCTGGAGTTACTACTTTACTGCCAAGTTTCTCCGAAAGGAAATTTACTATTGCAGCCATCATTCCCTCACCACCCCGCCTCCCTGACAGTTTGGCGTCTGGCCTCATCACTTTACAGGAATTCCTTTTCCCAAGGTCACCAGTGTCTTCCTAATTGCCAAACCCAACAGTGTGTTATCAGTCCTAATTCCTGAAATCACTGTAGCATTAAACACTACTTGACTTCTTTGACTCTTGCCTCTTTTTTTTTTTTTTTGGTCCCTCAGAGAACTTGTGAATTCTCAGTTCTTCAATTTTGAGTGGCAGGGTTGGGTGGAAAGAGCTTTGATATGAGGCAGATAACAATTCTGATTCTATGGGAACTCCATTTTGAGGTTATATGAACTTGGACACATTTCTTCACTTCTTGTAACCTCAGTTCTTGCATCTCAAAAGTAGGAATGACAGTACCTTCTTCATAGGATAAACAGGATTAAGTGAGAAGGAGGAGCACAGTGATGCTCAATAAATATTAATTTCTTTGACCCTTCTAAATAATTTCTCGAATTTCTAAGTTTGGGTCATACTTATTTTCTTGGCTGGTCATTTCTTCTGGAAGCTCCCACTCCTACCTCAATTATGAATATTAAAGCACACACCATGTTTTCTCTCCCCATGACCACCACCCCAAAATGTCTCTTCTAAAATTCTCTTTTTGTTTCAGAGTCATCAGGGCCTTCACAGAGGCCAGAGACAGCTTCCAGGTCTTTGGAAGTTCTTGGTCTGCTGCCTCTCAAGGGTCACAGAAAAGATTTTCTGAGGGAATCTCTATATGTGGGGCTGCTGTTACCTCTCCTGACACCACTCTAGCTCTGTTTTAAGCATTCTTCTTTTTCTTGCTTGATGAGTTAGCTTGTCCTCAGCTTCTACCCTTGACTTTCTTCTGGACCCAATAGAAATTCTTGGTCTTGGTTAGGGTTCATTATTGGCTCTCACATCAGCATTAATTAGCTTTGCTGCTTCCCCTAGGGGTTATCAAACCAAATTCATGGTCTTCCAGGCCTCCGGAGTTGCCTGTCTGGATGGCTCTCTGTTGCCCTCATCTGACACAAATCCACAGTTATCAAAGTCACTTCATTAGAACCTGCTTCTGAGATTCGCCCCTTCAGGGTGAGACAAGTAATGTCATCACTTTCAGTCTCTCAGATTGGAGCCTTGAATTAGCTTTTCATATTTATTTCCCTCCTGTTTCTCTAAGACAGCTCCCCAATCCATTCAGTCCTCAGTTACTTTAACTTTGCAGTGCTCCAGACATGAGTGTTTTTTTAATCAATATTACTCCTTTATTTATTCCCTACTGAAGTGTGCATACACTTTAGTCATGTCCTCTTTCCAACCTTATAGAGTATAGCTCTCCACACTCCTCTGTCCATGCGATTCTCCAGGCAAGCGTATTGGAATGGGTTGCCATGGTCTCCTCCAGTGGATCTTCCCGACCCAGGGATCGAACTCATGTCTCTTATGTCTCCTGCATTGGCTGGTGGGTTCTTTACCACTAGTGCCACCTGGGAAACCCTTAATATTATTTATACCAATAGAATAACAAGGGCACTAATAATAATAACATGAAAACAATAATAACAATACTGATAGCTAACATTTGTTGAGAGACGATTATGTGCTAGGCATTCTGAAGGACTCCATAAGCCTTAAATATTATAGAAGAGAAAATTGAGGTTTAATGAGTTTAAATACCTTACTCAAGGTCATAGTGAGGATGGGGGCTAGGGATTTAAGCCCAGGTTTAACAGCTCTTAATCATTGTTCTGTATTCTTTGAAATGACCTTGTTCCCTTGATGGAAGCATTTATGTGTTTTTCATAATTGTTTCTCAAGTTGAATGGCTTTCAGTCATACTCCAATATAAAATAAAATGTCAAGTGACAGATTTTATGCACTGATTGAGTGATTTCATGGATTTGGAAATAAATGGTAAATGAATTTTATTTTAGTAAAGGTTTGCCCAGTTTGGTCAAAAATAAGGAGAATCCCAAAGAGAGAGGGTCATTGTGTGATATGAAGAAAGCAAGTGGGTGGAAATTTGATCTCTGATTCATCACCTTAAGTGGAGACACTCTCTGGCCAGGAAGACTTCAAAGGGGGTGTCCTTGGAAAGAGTAAAAATGGAAGCAGAGCTAATGGTTTCAGGCAACAGGAAGGGGAGGGAGAAGAGCAGTGGTGAGCTTGAAAGGACAGCTTACTGCTAAAACACTCTCCTTAGCTTTAAGCCCTCGAACATGCGCACTGTAACGTCAGAACAGTTGTATGGAAATTCTAGTGCTCGTTGTGCTCAGTCTTACACAGAGTACTGGACTCAGTATCTAAACCCTGAATTCTCTTCTTAGCTCTATCACTGCTGCTGCTGCTGCTGCGTCGCTTCAGTTGTGTCCGACCCTGTGCGACCCCATAGACAGCAGCCCACCAGGCTCCCCACCGCTGTTTAACCTTAGACAAGTCTTCCAACCTTCTTGGTCCTAAGTTTTGTCATCTTGAAATCCCTGGGAGTGGGATTGGATGAGCTCTGTGCTCTTCTCTGCTCTAGCATTCTGGTATTCTGTATGTTCTAAACGCGGCAATGATTTATGGCTTAGTTTTGTGGCCTGGGCCCATGCTACTCACTTGCTAACATCACATATGGATGTCGTGGGTTGCACCAGTCACTCAGAATGTGGAGAAAATTTAAAATCATGATGAGAGAGTCCCCAGATGGGGGATAAGCACATGACATCAGAGGTTACGCACCTCTTGTAAAGTAGCAGAATCTGCTCTGCCACCAAGGTCCCTTTCTGATTCTTGAGTCAAGCCCTCTTCTGCCCCTTGGTGCATGTATTTCATCACAGCTGCTGAATACAGCTTTGATTAGTATGTGCATGGGAAGTCTGTGCATGAACATGTGAAAACTAAACATGTGAAACCACTGTTACAACCGAACAAGGGAGTCATTTAATTTGGTCGGTAAGTTGGTATCCCAAGATCTAAGGAACTATCACCTTTGGCTAGACTAGTAGACCCAAATCGCCCTTTTTATTGCTTCACTAAAACACACCACTGTGCCCAATTCATTTATTGACTTTTTCATCTCAAACACAAATTCTTACCTAGGTAGAAGTTAAAGGTCCACAGCACACTAATTGTAAAAGCAAAAGTGTCAATTCAACAGAATTCCAAAACCACAGGAAATGCCTCTGAACTTGAGAACTCTAGTGTAAATTAAATCTTAAAATAGTTCCTTTTTTAAAAAGAGGCTTTGGATGTGTCTTTGGACAACTCTCCCTCCCTGGTACAGGAGTGTGTTTATCTACTGGAAAAGAGAACTTAGCATCAGTTACAGAAATGAGTAGGAAACGCCGTTGTTTGTTGGACACCAACCAAAAGTTAGTAGCTAGGGTTTGATTTAAATCTCACCGCAAAGACATCCCCCCAGCTTCCAGAAATATCCATCATACATCATTTGTATAAATAATCTAACTTTTCTCCCCCGTTAGTCAGCAGAAAGCAAGCAAGAGTTAAAACACAATAGCAAATTTTAGAGGAAACCTCATGACTAGCAATCAGTGCTAATAAGATTCTTTTCCTCTTGCAAGATTCACAGAAAGGCCTCGATCCACGCCGAGCACATTCAAAGGCAAGGGACTAAGAGCTCCCCTTGCAGGTTCATTAGCATTCTCAGGTTATCCCAAGCCAAGTGAATCAGGAAAGCAAATGAATTAGTAAGAATTAAGAAGCCTCTATGGTCTGAACCCACTCCAAATCTCAGCAAAGATGAAAGGTAGGCGCTGATGTCTTATGTCCCAAGGTTCTCAGCATTGGCGCCCCAGTGCCAAGCTGTTCCTCGAGAGCCTCGCAGAAACGTGCAGGCAGTTAATGTTGCCTAACGTCTTCTGACCGTGGATTCAGCCATGTGGGAAAAGTTTTATGAGGCTGCAAAACCAAACCCCCTTTCACTCACAATTAACTACAGAAGACTTAGTATAGCACCTAGCTGTCAATGGGTCTAGCATGGGCACTTTTATTCTTATTTTGGTCACTTACTAATAAAGATACCAGAGTAATGCTTCATTATATGAAGATATCAAATGGGATTTTTGGACAAGAAATTGATGAAATATTTGAACTGCTAAGTGTTAAGCTTCTTTGGAAGAAATGCCTTGAGTGGAGCAGAAAGATTTAATGTGAATTAAAGTCCTTGGAATTACAGAAGTTTTGGTGGTTGTTTTTACTGTTGTTTTAAACGCCACTGGCGAATAGGGATGGGTAGAGTGGGGGGGAGGGGCTTGCTTTTGTACTTGTGATGAAAACAGTGATCCTTGGAGCATCTGTGGAATTTACACAAAACATATAGTAAAGGTTTGGAAGGAGCAGTTTGTTTTCATTAAATACTTGTTACTGCTAATTATATTTGATCACTATAAAGAATACCATTTAATTAAAGAAACACGGTGGTTAGGAAAATATTTGATTTCCAAAGAAGAACAATTTATCTTTGCATTAGTAAGTAGAGAAAAAAAAATTAATTGTGACTGTATGTTATTTTTCAGTATGTTATTGTTTTTCATGGAGAAGTTTTATTTATTCATGAGGGAAAAAGTCTTATTTTTGTTCCTGAAGTTGCAGTAAAGTGCTAATTTCATATCATGCTGCTTGCATGCATGCTTCAATTTATTTAACATAAGTAATTGCTTTAAAAATGAAACAACATTTGGCAAATGACATTAAACAACATATTCGAACATCAATCTGAGTCAACATATCTTCTTTCTCTTTGGAGATAGTTTCAGTGTTAACTCTTTCTGTGAATGTTGAAATATGCTCTGACATTGTTTTCCCTGATCAGCATATGGTTTCCATTTTAATTTTGCAAGGTAATATTTCAGCAGTGGTCTGCAGGAAATTAATGCAAAATGAAATCAGATAACTATCCCTGTAACTAAAAGTTAGTTTTGATGTTGTTGTGTATCATTGTATATAATTGTTCTTTTAAGCAATTGGACTAAGAACTTTGATTTTTAAAAATGCATCCTCTCTACATCAAATTGGTTTGGGTAAACTCCCTGAGTTCTACACATTTAATGAACAGTGGTGTATCTTAGTATAGCTGGTATTATCTTAACAAAAAGCACAAATCTAGTATTGTGTTTATGGTATGTAAAGTTCAGGGATGACTATAACTTAGGAGAAATTCCTTTCTTTGGAATCTTATCATCAAAAATAGTATTTAAAAAAAATAAGTATCTTAATAGTTTAAAATCATATTTAAAAATAATTTTTATCTTTCTCTTTTAACTTTATTCCTATAAATTTTGGAGAATATTTTGTTTGTAAAGTCTTTAGACTTTTTGCTGATTTTAGCCATTATTCTTGTAACCCTCAAACACTGCATAATTTACTTATTATGTAGTTTATTCTTATAACCCTCAGTACTATATAAATATATATATATTTATATATTATTGTATTTGGATAATTGTATTTTTAAACAATTTTTCTTACCTCATTGAGAAAGGTGAGCCTAAAATTCCATGCTTAAAATATAGCTTAGATATACATGAAGATTTATAGCTTGTTTTCTTATTACACTGCAATTTAAATGTTTAATTTCCCTTTAATTTTAATATATAAAAATTAGATCAACCCCCCTAAAATAAATTCCCAATTATATCCAGGTAGAAAAGAGACATACTCTTGTTTTTGTGTTACATTATGTTTGTTATTATTTCCCATTATCATCCCTTAAATATCCTCTAATAAGTTTTTTATTTTCTTTTTGGTAAAACTAAAATAATTTGACACTTTTAGATGGAGGAGGGAAACAAACTTCCAGCTTTTTGTTAAATTATATTAATGTGTATGAATACCTGCATGTTCCAAAGTGCTGTCTGTAAGCAATTTTGCCTTGAAATCAGCTTTTACCAGATTTCTGACTAAAGCACAGGAAAACAATTAGAGCAGTTTATGATATACAGTAGACAGCCTAGAGAGCAGCTTTCTGCATGCTTCCATCAAAGAAGAAGCACACCCTTGCTAATAGAAATATTATTCAAAATGCTCTGAATCGGCAGCAGCTTGCAGCAGTGGCAGCAACCAGCAGTCCTGTGTTAGCACAGAGGCCTTCCCTGCCCTTGTGTTGCCCACAAATGACCAGGGAAATCCCGGAGGTACTCTTGGATTTCTGTATTCTCATTTTTAAGTCTGTAAAATATCTGTCACTCACATCCCACACTGGCCAAAGTGACACCTGCCAGTCTAAAGAACAAGGACAAATTATTGTCCATCTGCCAACCACATCTCAGCAATGAGAGCAGAGCAGTGGCAGGGATGTGCATGTGATGGTGTGTGGTTAAACTCAAATTTGTTTTTCAAACGTTTCTTTCAAGGAGGCTAATTTTCAGCATATTGTTTTTTATTCAGAAACTGCTTTTTGGTCCATTGTATATCTTAATGACACATTTAAAAATCTTTCCAAACACGTGGCAACATAGACATTGAATAAGCTTAGGCGTCGCTGTGCAGGGTACCATGATATTATTGTCATGAAAGACCCATGGCTTTGGTCATCATCAGAAAGCCTCTCGGATCCTTTTAGGGCCAAATTCAAATGTATGCCCTCAGACAGAGCTTCTAAAAGTTTTGTGGTGTGTGTGTGTGTAGTGTGAGAGAGAGAGGAAGAGCGAGAGAATCTGTCATCATGTCACATGAAGTTATGCAACATTCTATCCGTTGTTGATGAAACGCAACATGTCAGAATGTAATGTAACATAACGTATCAAAAAATGTAAATAATATACTTTGCGGGATTAGATATCTGCTGTCAATTCCTATCCTAGGGGTCTGAACAGAACCTACCCAGGCGGACAGAAGCTCAGTGAACGCCAAACTGGCCGTGGTGTTGGAGGACTGGCACACACCACAGTTCACTGATTGCCCAATTACTTTGGGGTAGTTTGGCATGTATAGAAATGTTCAACAAAAGTTCTCTTGTTGGGCACTTCTGGGAAGTAATTTGATTGTTAATTACAAACGCTCAGGGTGATTGCTCTGCATAATTGTTTTACTCCTTCAGTACTCTGTTAGAAGCCTCTCTGCCAAAGGTTTATTTTTAGATCTCTGAATTTTTAACATCTTCCTTATGTCACACTGATGCAATATAAGTGACCCCTCCAGATAAAACCTTTTTAACCAGTCAGGGTAATCTAGTGCCTCTGGTGAGAGGTAGAAGAAGGGAGATAGTATGACTATGTGTATTTTATCTCCAACAGCATCTGTAATCAAGCAACACACATTTCCAAATTCTATGCTTGTTGAGAAATAACTTCAGTTATATGCTCTATGTTGCTTGGAAATTGTTAAGAGCAAAAGGCATATTTCAGAATTAAACCAAATGCATTCCAGATACTATTTCTTTTTATTACCAAGCTTCAGTCTCTGGCTCTTAACAATAGCACAAAACAAGTCCACATTGCCTTAAAGGTAAGTGGGCAGAAGCTCATTTGATACTGCATTCCTGAGAACGGAACCTTTTATTTGCTGTCATAGTGATGACTTTTAATTGTCCTAATAAATAAGCTTTTTAAAAGCTTCTAAAATGTTCTCTAATAACACACTTTGGTCTTTAGCCATAGAAATGCAGAAATAATTAGAAGTGGCATTGTGTACACTGCCTTCTGGACTGGGCTGAAGGTGAAGGAGAAAGTCTCATGCTATCCTTGTCAGCTGCAAGGGTAATTACTGCTGGCTGAAATTACTCAACATTTGTTTATAAGCTCCCCAGAGCATGCTGTAAATAGATTGTCTGTTATAGTCCAATCACATTAAAACGCTGCTCCTTGCAAACTGCTACCTCCTGTTTTCTGTAAGCTAGACAGAGAAAGCCTGCTGCTCACTTACTGAGCACTGAGCAGGGAAGAGCTATGTTTAATGTGATTGTTTTCATTAGATTCTTCTCTGGCCAAGATCACATTTGTTGTTCTCAGGGTCTGTATGCTGGTGGGGTACATTACTTTCATTAGGACATTTTCACTTGTGTTGTGAAGGATGCATTTCTTTATTATTAGACTGCATGTCACAGCTTGGAAAGAAATGTAAGACAATACAGAGGAGTGACCGTATACCTTCCCTTCCTCATGGGGGATTTGTTTATTTACATTGAGTTTTAGAGAGTTCATAGCATTTACTGCTTATATCAGTTTTATTTCATTTAGCAAATATTTATGGAGTCCTCACAATACACCTAATATTGGACTCAGTACTATAATGACAAATATTTATTGCTTTTAGGGAGACTAAAATCTAGCTAGGGGAAAATGACTTGGATATGTGATAAGGTTAAAGACATAAGATAGGTGATGAAGTGCAAATTTGAAATATAATGAGTACCAAATGGATATGCAAGGTATGCCTATGGATAATCAGCAACCTTTTGTATTTGGAGAGTGAGTAGACTTTACTGTTTTCAAAAGGTAATAACAATTTATGAATAAGGTTATTTGTGTCCGCTTCAAAAGGGACCAGAGACAGCTCAGAAAGTAGTTAGCTCATCTTTTTGGTGAACCTTGGTTTTGGTTCACCATTTTCCATGGAAGAGATCTTATTGACCCTTTCGGTTGGCTTTCCTGAAAGGTTTTGAATATAGAAGAGAACAGGAAATCAAAGGTAGCCCAACAGAAAGAACCAGGACATTCAATAACCAAGTCCTATGACAGTCCAAGTTTAATCCCTAAGTAGTAAATAAACAAGTTTAGCTTTTTTTTTTTTTTCCTTCATACTGGGAAAAGAACTGGGAATAATTTCTGAGTTGTTCCCATTTGTAATTGACCAAGATTTCCAAAATCTGGGTGTTTGTATCCTTATAGCAGCCTCAAATAAAAAATTGCAGTTGACTTCATCAAGAGAATGAACTACTCTATAAATCCATCTTGAAAAGGGACAGACATTGGAAGAAAAATATGGCTGAGCAGGGATATTACTCAGTGGATGGGAGGCATAGTAACAAGAAATACAAATAATGAAGGTTCAGATCTGAGAGACAAAAGGACTAGTTGTGAAGTGGAGAAAAAGTAGGTACATGGTTTTACTGTCCAGGAACTATTTAGCCTTTCCCTTCCTTTACACCATTCCAAATGTTTCTCAGAGAAATTTCTTCCTTTTTATCTAATCTGGAATAGATGTGGGGTTTTGGAAATTTCCCATTTCCTATTATGTATACTGATGTCACTGGCAAGCGGTACAAGAGAGAAAGGACGATTCAATTACATTTTGCAATAATTCCTGAAAGTACCGTATTCTAGGCTTTAGTACAGAAAGGAGCATCAAAAGCAGATCAGCTTTTGAGTAGGCATGCATATTGCCACGGAAAGCAAGAGATATTTAACATAGAAGGCTAAATGAACATGCAAATGCCAGTGGTGTGTTCATTTCAGTGTTTGGCTAAATTTATTTTGAAGATAAAAGTAAATCTAAACAAAATCATTCTTTAGGACTAGCACACATTGCCTTAAAATAGACCGAATCCATTTGTAATCTAGGTAACATTTTTATATGCTTTCCATTACTCACTTTATGCCATTAGGGAAGCACTGAATCTTTAAAGAGAAACTTCCTACAGCTAAAAAAGACATTAAGGGGGGAAAATGCTGGGAGCCATAGTGACAGGTACAACTAAGCTTGTATCCTTCGGTTCCCTGGAAACCAGTCAAACACTATCTCATCTTGCAATGGTTGTGTCTGATCCTCTGCTTCAGACATCTTCTTAATAATGGCAACTGCAGAGGTGACTGTCTGCAAATAAGGGCTTGCAGCCACTGGGCATCCATCACATTTCTCCAGAGCAACATTAGGCCACCCTAATGGGTACTCCCGTCTTCATTATGATATTAATTCTCTAAATTTCCGAAGTGATTTCATTTGTAATATGACAAAGGCTGGCTGCTCAGGAGACAAACTGTTTTCATCCCCCTCCTGCATGCTCACAGAGGCTTGCTCTCTGTAGTCTTTGGGGGAAAAGGAATTTGATAGCATCAGATCTCCTGTGATACACAAGGCTGGCTAACAGCTACACCACCTGCCAGCACTTCAAGCCTGGCCATCCAGCCTGAAGCTTTCTAAAGCAGTGGTTGATGAGTGGAACATGGATGGTGGTTTGGAAAGAAGCTATGTAGAGAGAAAACAGCAGCAGAATAAAAAACTCGGCATGGAAGCTGAGTGGGATTTGAGGGTAACAGTGGGGTCAGAGAGAAGCTAGAAACGGAATCAATTGCAATGGGGCCGGTTTGGTAGATGCTATCTAACGTTGTTCCTTTTCTTCCTCGTACATTTGTGGTCTTTGTTGTGGCTACAAATTCCAGGGCTGCCGACTGTATACAACTCCAAAATATGGTATTTCATTTTCCTTTCAATTGCTAGCCTCTGTGGACTTAATTCAATCTACCCGCATAAGAATTAGCTTCTTTTCTACAATGTTTACTAGATACATAAAAAAATACTGTCTTGAATATTGAGGCTTTTCTTCTCACAGATCATTGTTGTTTCTAACTGGATGTAGCATCATGGATTGAATGTCTAAATTGAGTAACAAAATGCCGAATTATTGAGATATCCAGAATTAGTCAAAATATTGAAGCAGATTAAATGTTTCTCTCCTCTTCCTGCCTTTTTCTGGCAGTTTCTTGTTCTTAACTGCAGATACCCATTTTACTTAAAACATTCTTTTTGGAAAAGTCTAAGTAAATGTTCTCATTAAGGTACAGGCTAATCAGTAGTTCACTATTATTTAAAAACTCAGTACACTAATTAGAGGTAGCACAGTTTATCGGTAAGCATCAGCAAAAGCTGGGTTCTCTTCTGCTAGTAAACTATGCAGTCTTGTGAAAGTGAGTGAAAGAAATTACCTGGCTTTCTGTTTCTTCACTTTTAAAGTAAAAGAGCTGGACTGTATACTCTCAGAAGTTTTAGTGTTTTATATCACTTCATGTTACATTTGAGTTAATATTTTAAATATATATCTGAATTTTTGTCTGTGTTCAAACATCTGGTGTCCTTGCAGGATACATTTACGCCATGTCTCATTATTAAAATTTTAATTGAATAATCATATCACTGACCTAAAATTTCAGGTTATTTGCTACAACTCAGACTCCATGAGCCATTATTATATTTAGAAAAATTATATAGGTTTTTTGCTTGAGTATATTTCTTTTTGATTTTATTATTTAGAAATATAAAAATAAAGATATATAGATTTTTAACAAAGTAAAGCAATTATTTGGCAGTGATAAATTATATACTCTTCCCCAGACCACAAATTCTTTAAAAGAAAGTTCTTTAGGACAAAAAAACACTAGTGGATATTTCATCTCTCCATCCAGTATTTCAGTTTAAAGACTATCCTATCTAAAAGTTTTTTTTTCTTTTTCCTTTTTAAAAATATATTCAACACTAAGCTGTTTATTGAATCTAAAACTTCTGTATATGTTGCAATGCTTTCCTTCAGAAATTGAGAAAGAGATGATTGTTTTTTCTGACTATTTAGTTTCTAGAATAACTCAAGTTGCTGTGTTTTGCTTCTCCAGTATTTACAGAGGATAAAGGGTATGCACTAAAACTTAATATGAACCCATGTGAATATTTGCATAATATGTATTCAGACCATTCCCGAATTAACAATGTCTGATTTCAAATGGCTTATATATACAATTGCCAAACACTTTTGATTTCACTGCTGCTAGAAACTTCCCTGAATCCTGTTACTTTTCTCATCTCTTCTGTAGCACTGGATTTTTGGAATCCCTGTTATGTCAGAGGGGTACACCATGGAGATTCCTGATATTCTGAAAGGGTTTCACTGTAAGAGATGTCTTCCTTGGTTACCAAGTTGGAACAGAAGAACTGAGTTGCTGGTCAATCAGGATTTTACTGAAAGCCTATTATGTGTAAGCCAAAACTTCCTCTCCATGTGTTCTCTTCAGAATATAGCATGTCCCACTTTCTTCATAAGAATGGGATTATACAAGTCCATGCTGCTGCTGCTGCTAAGTTGCTTCAGTCATGTCCAACTCTGTGCGACCCCATAGATGGCAGCCCACCAGGCTCCCCCATCCCTGGGATTCTCCAGGCAAGAACACTGGAGTGGGTTGCCATTTCCTTCTCCAATGCATGAAAGTGAAAAGTGAAAGTGAAGTCACTCAGTCATGTCCGACTGGTAGCAACCCCATGGACTGCAGCCTACCAGGCTCCTCCGTCCATGGGATTTTCCAGGCAAGAGTACTGGAGTGGGGTGCCATTGCCTTTTCCGATACAGGTCCATAGCATATACCTAAAGCATAAGGCCTGTGCTGTTGGATTAGTTTTGGTTGGGAGATTCACTATAATCTAAATAAAATATAAACAAAGAAAAAATTATCAGGCCTCTGACATCTAACTGAAACGCTAAGTCAAATCTAACTTCTTTGAGTTCAGGGATCATTTCTATAATATTTTTATTATAATATAGATATATATTATATATCTATATTATATCTAATAGAAAATAGATAATATTTTTATTATCTTCTTAGCACATAATAGAGGAGAAGGAAATGGCAACCCACTCCAGTGTTCTTGCCTGGAGAATCCCAGGGATGGGGGGACACGGTGGGCTGCTGTCTGTGGGGTCGCACAGAGTCAGACACGACAGATGTGACTTAGCAGCAGCAGCAGCACATAATAGAAACTCAATATGTATCCACTGAACAAAGCTGAACCTATACTGGGATTCACAACTGATACATTTCTGTGAGTTTACTATATAGATATTGAAACTAATGATTTGAACATTTTATGTTATTAATAGGAAGTTTGCAAAGAATATCATGCTATTATGCTGACAGTAAAATACATAGCATTTTTAAATAGTATCTTATTGGTGATAGGGATTTTCAATGATCAATAATTTAATTTTAGGTGTCAGCAAAAAAGTAAGTAGGTAACTTTGCTGCTGCTGCTGCTAAGTCGCTTCAGTCATGTCTGACTCTGTGCGACCCCATAGACGTCAGCCCACCAGGCTCCCCCGTCCCTGGGATTCTCCAGGCAAGAACACTGGAGTGGGTTGCCATTTCCTTCTCCAGTGCATGAAAGTGAAAAAATAAAGTGAAGTCGCTCAGTCATGTCCGACGGTTTAGGTTAATCTTGAAAATCAAATTAACTTAAAGAACTCTTTAAAATTATTATATATTGATGTTTTGTAACAGTTTTCAACTAATTTATTTATAAGATATTTCATAGATATGTTTTTTTCACTTAAAAGTAAGATTATGAGCAAAGAAATAATGAATGACTATTTCTGCAGTAAACTGACATATTAAACATACACAAGATGGAGATCAGAGTGGACTTAGCAACCAGTGATTCTGCATAAACTGAGCCAGCTCACTTGGGTTCCTCTTCCCCATGATCACCATCTGCAAAGACCCAGAACAGGATTTAGACTCTATTGAGTGTTGTTAGTTAGACATCTGTTTTTTCTGATCCAAGAGGCTGCACTAATGCCTTTCTAAAGCATCTGTGAACTCCTAAACTAATCTTGCCCTTCATAACCAGAAACTGGGGCTTGGGGTGTTTGATATAGAGAGGTACAAATTAGCGTTCCTGATAGAACATGCTTTCACAGTCCTGTAGTCAAGGAGTGGAGGGCATAGTGGATACACTGAGAAAATATCAAACTCACTGCAGTCATTGTGTGTTAGCTCACAACATAGAAGACAACAAATCTTAATAGTAGTTTTTGATTTTCTAACTTCATTATTGGAATGGAATATATACAGTTGTAAGAGTATCAGTCTAAAAATTAGGAACCTTGGGTTCAGATTCTAGCTTGACCAATAAATGATTCTTTGTCCTTGGACAAGCCACTTAATCCCTCAGAGCTTTAGTTTTCTTATTGTTCAAAAGTAAGAATTGTTATAAATGATTTTTCAGATCTCTTAGAAATTTTTGCTATCTTAAAACACAAAGATTATGCCTTCTTTAATTACTCATTTACAGCCACTACTTACTCTTTCTTTAAAAAGGTAGAGTGTTCATTTCTTTCTATTATTTAAAAGGTACTCGCCAAAGGAATATGATTCTTTTTGCATAATTATGCCATTGTTTGTTAGTCATTAATGCTGCTGTTTGAAGTAACCTTGCAATTTTTAGTGAGAGAGTTTTCTAAAATCAGTTTTTTCAATAGACACTTTCCTTTAGTAAGGTTCTATTATTCTTGTTTCAGTGATAACAGAAGCATCAAGTCAAGTTGTAATAGTGAAGGAAGAGTTTGAAAATTACTGATTTATTTTTCACTTCATTAAAAAAAAACTAAATGTAAAAAATACAGAATTAAGTGAAAAACCACTGGTGATTTTCTTCTATAATCAACTGAGGAAACCAAGAGTTATTCTAGAGTTAGCACTCTTACCTCTAAGAAGGCAACACTCCCTCTAAGAGGAGACCTCTGCTTGGGAAGTTCTTCCCACAGATCTGCCTGTGGTTCATCCTATAACTTTATTCAGGTGTGTGCTAAGATGTCACCTTGTCAGAGAGAATGTTCCTAACACCCGGTTGAAAATAGCATCCCCTGTCATTCTCAGTCTTCTTCCTCTGCTTCATTTTTCTTTACATGATATTTCTCATCACCTAAAAGTATTTATTTTTTGTCCGTATGTACTCTCATCCCCATCAATAATGAAAGCTCTGTGAGTGTGGGCATGGAGCATCACCAGTAGACACTGTTGTCACAGTGCCCAGGTTAGTCCTGGACATCTAGAAGAAGCTCAACAAACATGAATGAATGTTTGTGAAATTTTAGTGCTAAATCAAATCAGTCGAGTGAAATATGAGAACAACGTGGAGAGGAACAGCATGGAATAAAGACTATTTCTTGCATCAGGGAAAGCTTAGACTGTAGCTAGCTAGGCTAGGGCTTTCCAACCAAGTGTCTTTAGAGACTAAGAAGTTAATTGTAGGTATGTGGGTAAAAGCATTAGGGAGTGGTGAGAACTCTTGCAAACAGGAAAACATATCCATATCTAAAGAAATCTATGAAACATCTGGAAGCCAAAACAAACACAGCCATATGCTATATTCGGCTCGTGGGCCACGTGCTTCTAATGTGTGCTGGGTAACCTTTGTGGAACAATGCAGGTGGGAATGACCTTGTGCTCTATTATGAGGGGAAAAAAATGTAAACCAAAATAAATAAAACCTGAAATGGAAGCCACCTGAACATTTGAATAGCTATTGATGTAGAAGGTCACCAAAAAAACCAGGCTTGTGAGCCCTGGGTATTGAACCTGATCGTGACATCGGGGTGTTTATCAATAATTAACTAGGTATTTATAGCAGAACAATGGTTAATGTGATTCTAAGTATTCACTTTAAATCAGTGTTTCTCAAGCTATACATCCCTAGCTTCTACGAAAGCTTCTCTGTCTGCAATCGGATTCCTTTCAGAAAATGAGATCATTACGGAAACCATATTTCTGATGTTTCTTTTTAAAGCAAAAATAACACACGTGGACATTCTAATTGCCATCTAGTCTTTCATTGTATAGCATTATTTAAGCCTTCTTATGCCTTTCAGAACTCTTTCCAGAGTACTATATTAAAAATAAAACATGCAAATATCCAGAATATGAGTTACAGAAAAGTTTCTGCTCACAGATGTGCTGCATTCCAGAAAGCTGTGCTGACCACAGGGTACTAACTACACAATTTCAAACTACACTTAAAGGCAATTTAAAACCTGGATTTTCTTCTGCTTGTTTATAATTACTCCACCTTTCTCTCACCAAGTAATAATTGTTCAGATACCTGATTGCCCCCATATCTAGCTTAGCTTTGAGATAAATCCAATATACAAATATAGTATACAGAAAGTTCATCTTGGGTACAAGGAGTTCCTCTGCCTAGCTCTGCTGACAGTTTGTGCTTCTTGGATCTTCTTAATGTCTGCCATACTGGTTAATATGAAAAATGACCCTAAAGGTCAAAATAGGGGTAGCCTGCTCCTAAAAAGCTGCCTACTTATCGGAACCTGGAGGATTCAAACTCAAGGGCATGGAATTGTTTATAGAATTCTCTTACCTCACTAATGATTTTTCTTCCCTGATGCTCATCTACTTCTTGGGCTGGAAAGGCAAATCTTCTTAGATATTCCCAAGTGAAAATAATAAACAAGGGGAGTCAGACTCCCAATATTTAAAGAAGCTGCTGATGTTGCCAATGAATTCTGTAGACATTTATAGAAAACCTCCCATGTTCTGGATGCTGTATGTGATTTCAGCTGCCAAGGTGTTTACAACCTGGAGAGGGGATGAAAGCCCCTCAGAGCACATTATATGTATAGTGGTAAAAGGACACCACCCAGGCCTGCCAATGGAAACGTTGCATTTGGCCTTCTGAAGGCATTCTTTTTTCCTTGAATGTGTAAGCTGGTGTATCATCATATTATATTTTTTGTTTTTTGGTTTTAAGAATTCCAGACTTTTGGCAACATACCCATCCTAAATCCCAATTTAAATATTGACAAAAAGGAAAGGAGTTATCAAAGATACTAGAGTTTCTAGCTGGATGTGCTAATCAGAAAGGATGGGTTTTGTGGTGTTCCTCAAGCTTTATTCATCTGTGATGAAAATTCCAGAGGTAGCCTAGTTCCCCAGAGTTCAAACCTGGAGACTATTGACAGAAGTGCTGATCTCAGCCATCTTGAGGGTGTTAGGAGGAAAGGGTGCATCCCTGGCACTAAATATAGATTTACAGAGTTCCCATCAAATGGTGACATTCTGCAGGAATGAAGACAGGCAGCAGATATCTGGGGAAAGAAAATGAAGTTTGAAGAAAGCCAATGTGGATGCTGCAAAACAGGCACCATTATCCATTATACACAACTGTGCACATACATGTACTTTGTAGCCAGAATGCAAAATGCATGAGTACCAAACTGGGCACACTCTTCCCTCTCAATACAGTGGAGGCAGAGCTTCTAATGCGTCCATGATTGTGGGTCAGTTGATATATACCTGGAGTCCTGTCAGTAAGAAATAGGAAAGTGCATAAAGCTCCTGAATTCAGTGCTGGAGGTGGGTAGAATGAGCCACTCATCTGCTCTTTTCTCCTCCTTCTTGCTTCTCCATTTCTCTTTTTTCTCCCTCCGCTTGCAAGAATTTATGATTCAGATATTATTCAAGCTGACTTCAAGCTCTGTCATTTCTTCATGGATGTTTTATGCCTGTTTTTGGATGTTCCTCTTATTGCTGGGTCCAGAAGCAGTGGTATATGATTACATTAAAATGGCATGCTGTGCTGAATCTGTTGGCTTGGATAACTGCAATGTGGCTAAGCCAAACCAAAATTTTGAAATGACACATTGGATCTTTTCTTCAAATATGAAATGGAGAAAAATAGTTTCATCAGTGGAGCGAATGTTACATTAAAAATAGAGATAAATTTATCTCTTTAATTATGACTTTGTTTATATTGCTAACATATTAGTTTTGGAGGTGCTTCTTCAGGAAGTTGATGTAAATGGAGATTAAATGCTGTTTGATTAATGTTTTTTATCTTGTCTTTTTCGTGGTCAGATACCCCATTCATTCTGTTCTCCCAATTAATGACTACACTTGCTGTATGTGATTTTATACACACACACACATAAAGTTATTTAGTCTTTGCGATGTAATCTTCAGAACCAGGTAATAGGAGTGCAGTTATCTCATCTTAAATAGTCTTAGAAAACCTTGAATATACATTCACTTTTTTCCTTTCCCTCCACCCCAAGTTTGCATATGCTTGTCTTGAGATAACTGTCTCTTCTCAGTGAGAACAAGATGATAACTAACTAGCTGGGCTACTATATATGTTTAGCTGCTTGTCTTTAGCACTGAATGAAAGGGTTTCCTGTAGTAGTTTGCTAAAGTAGTTTGTGCAATGCAGATAGTGATTAGGATTGCTACTTTAGTACATGTCATCAACACCCTGCCACTTGAGTACATTCTAGGACATCTGTAGGAGTACATGGAGAAGGCAATGGCAACCCATTCCAGTACTCTCGCCTGGAAAATCCATGGACGGAGGAGCCTGGTAGGCTGCAGTCCATAGGGTTGCAAAGAGTCAGACACGACGGAGCGACTTCCCTTTCACTTTTCACTTTCCTGCATTGGAGAAGGAAATGGCAACCCACTCCAGTGTTCTTGCCTGGAGAATCCCAGGGACAGCGGAGCCTGGTGGGCTGCCGTCCATGGGGTCACATAGAGTTGGACACGACTGAAGCGACATAGCAGCAGCAGTAGGAGTACATAATATAAGTCTGAATTCTGAGCAAAACTATATGATAGGTTCATTTTCAAACTCTATTATATATAAAATTAAAACCCTCAAGGTTTAAAATGACAGGTTCATTGTCAAGTGTGCTGGACTTTTTATTCTGAAGGGACAAAAGACTTTGTGTCTATTTAAGTCTTCATGAAAACTCTACCGGTGGTCCTCAGAGCAGCACTGTGCTGGTGACACCTCTGCTGCCTCAGATTGTTCTGTGGTCCTCTCCATCTGGATGGAATAGGAAAAAGCTTGGTGAAAGAAGGAACAGAAAAATTTTTGTTTAAGTCACCAGAGTCTTAGTTCTCTGTGTGTATTTAATTTTATAACTTCATTGTGGTTGGTCTTTTGCAATCATACCTGAGAACTCACGTGTTGAAAAATAAATCACACAAGTGATGTCTAGAGAATCATTTCCTGGTTAAATGGCCACTTGTGACAACTCTGAATTTGCTCCCTGTATGTGGGAAGATGCTATTGCTCACCTGGGAGCTTTACTATTGGCAGGTCTCGAGCAAGTCTTTCCATGGAGAGGTGTCATGGTAATTTGAATGGAGAGGCCTGCATTTCCCAGATTTACCTTCTAAGATTCCATGAGTTTTGGGGCCTCCAAGAGTGAAGGTTATACAGTGTGTCCTGGAGGTGGGCGGCTTCAGAGAGGAAAGAACATATCAATATTCTTAAATACCCCTACTGAACACAGAATCTCTTAATGTAAATTACAACAAAGTTAAGTATTTATAATAAACTCTAAATTAATCTGTAATTAATGCAGGGATATTAATACTTAATTATCTGTATTAATGCAGGGATATACATCTCTTAAGAACCATTTATATTAAATTTTGTCCATTGGCAATGGGTGGGTTGCATCAGATTTGTTATTTAAATTATGTTGCTCCTATGCTAATATTCGGAGAAGGCAATGGCACCCCACTCCAGTACTCTTGCCTGGAAAATCCCATGGACGGAGGGTCTGGTGGGCTGTAGTCCATGGGGTCACTAAGAGTCGGACACTACTGAGTGACTTCACTTTCACTTTTCACTTTCATGCATTGGAGAAGGAAATGGCAACCCACTCCAGTGTTCTTGCCTGGAGAATCCCAGGGATGGGGGAGCCTGGTAGGCTGCCGTCTATGGGGTTGCACAGAGTCAGACATGACTGAAGTGACCTAGCAGCTGCAGCAGCAGCATGCTAATATTAGAATCTTTGTGGTCTGCATTTCCTGTGCAGGCAGTAATCAGGGGAGAAGGTGCAGAGCTGTATTTATGGCACTGGCAGATGGAAACCACTCTGATAGCAGTCATTTCTAACAGATAAGCCACAAGCAGGTAATTTACATGCAGGTGATCTGTAGATTACTAGAAAGGACTGTAGGTGTATATGCTTAGCATTCATGCTTACCTGTACATTACCATCAGGTTGATTCCTGAAAGGAGTGTCAACAGATGAATGATGTTAAGGTAAGAGCGTATCACCTAGAGCTAAAGGACCTAGATTTGAATCCATTTCTTATCTTACTAGTTTTTCATTGTGACTAAACCCTCAACCTCTCTGAGGGTCAGTTTCTCTATCTATACCTGCCTATCTTATCTAATGTGTTTTGTATCCTGAAGTTAGGTAAGTAAATTACAAAGATGGGTAAGACACAGTCTTGTCCCACAAGGATATCAGGGGATAGGCAGGGAGCAGACAAGTAAACTGGAAACTTCACTAGTGCAGGATGAGTTCTAAGGGAGGTTGTGTTGACTAGTTCCATAGCTTGCCTTGTAATAATACATATATTGTATATTTTGACTATGAGCTGTATCTCATGGGACAATAAAATCCTTAAATTTCATGAGTCTTGTATAATTCACTTTTGAGTCATCAGAAACTAGTTCAAGCTTAGGCAATAATCGGCATAAACACAGTACTTTTGTGAAATGATTCTTAAATTTCTCAGCTTAGGCAAAGCTTATCGTCTAGTTAGAACCAAATATTGTCTGTATTCTGCTAGGTGTGCATTAACCTTACAAGTAGGCAGAGGAAGTTGTTTAATGAGGTCCTTTTCCATATATACCTAGTGTAGTATCTGGGATGGAGCTCACTAAATAAAACTATTATGTGTACTATGAGGTAGGGAGTGGAAGTCACTGAAATATCACTCCTGGCTTCCTGTGTTATTGGTTGCTTGAAATTCCTACTATTAGACATTCACTCTGACAACTAGGAAATTGCATTCCTGGAAGTCTTCCTTGAAATGTTCATGGCCCTGGGGAAAGATAAAACTTTTAAACTATAGTGAATTCCTAACACTGTAGTATGAATTAGTTTTTGATGTCAACAAACCTAATATCAGAACCTAAATGGTGTGTAAGATGTAGTAGGAAAGCTTGATAAAAGGAAGGAAGGGGAAGGTCTGTGGTCTGGGGCCTGGTTAGTGAGAGCTTGGGCGTTAAGGTGAATCCTGGAGTGGTGTGAATTTTTCTCTTCGGACAAGCTCGATGTGATTCTGTTGACTCCTCTGAGCTCAGTACTGGGGAAGGGTTCTGCTCTGTCGTGGTGAGAGGAATCTGACTGCTATTCAATTGTGTGACCCTGGCTGTTTCTGTGAATCTGCCCACAAGATAGAGAGAGAGGGTGAAGGAACTTCACATGAAAACTTCCTCCTTCCACCATAAGAAGTGAGAAATGATCTTAAGAATTCATCAGAGTGGGGACTTCCCTGGTGGTCCAATGGGTAAGACTCTGTGCTTCCATTGCAGGGGTTCCAGGTTCGCCAGGTGGCACTGCCAAAAGAAAAAAAAATACATCAGAGTGGGAGTTTTGATACAAGGTAATATGGCCACATCTGTAAATTTCCTTTGCTGTTCCTAAGTTACCAGGAGAAGACATTAATTACTGAATTGTAAGAGTTGGTGTGGGGTAGGAAGTAAATAAAAAGGAGCTCTGTAGATACTTAGATTACCCACTTCCACAAGTCGGGTGTCAATCATTTAAACATTTTCGTAGAGAAAGAGCTATCAGGCTAAGTCTTCCAAGGAAAATGCTAAAAAAAAAAAATCAGTATGCACTTTAAATATTGAATGGAAGTCAAATACTGGTCATAAAGATTTTTAAGCAAGACTAAGGAACAAAACTCCAAAGGCTGTAGGTAGAGATATCCTGTACTTTTCTAGGTTTAGCAGTTTGTGATTTTTCTCTATGCTAGAAAATAATTTATTTTATTAGAGTGTTTGCAGCAGATACATGAATGGCATAAATTACATATTACAATTTGCCATGGAGATCTTACTGTCTCAATTAAGTGTCAGTTAGCACATTCTGCAGTGAGCTCTCCTTCTAGGGTCTGGTGGTATTTCATGGTACGTCAGTCAATAACCCGTGTCCCCAGCCTAATTGCCAAGGGGCTATATCCTGACTCCTAGCTAGGGGTTGGCCTTGGAAAGTATAAAGTTATGTTTGTTAAATGCAAGCCTCATGATCTCTGGAAAGCGTTAGCAATAATCTTCCTGCCCATTGCACAAATTCCTTCCTGTAAATGCCAGTGATCATGGTGTAGACAAGCATGGGCTCCAATCCCATGATTTTACTAGAAAACTAAACTTCCTGTCAGCATCTTAAGCCTTGACCGCTCCTATAATGTTAGCATTTTATTAAAGTAAATGGAATTAGAAGTAGAAATAAATCAGTTTAATCACACATGAAGCACGATTTTTCATGAGCACTTCAATCATTTTTACTTGAAACAATGGAAAAATGAATGTGTTAATTTGCAGCCAGATTGAAAAATTCTGAAAAATATTTAATTTTAATTCCAAATACTTGTCTAGTTATTTAGAAGTAAGTCCTTTTTAGATTACTCAACTCAGAGTCTGGATTTGAATAATAAATTTTCTCTAACATTACTTATTCTAAAGAGAAATAAATTACTGTTGTGCGTATGTATGCATATACATAAATACATGTTTTGTAGCTTTTGAAATTCAATCATAAATGTATCTAATTCATCTCTCAGTACAGTCTGTCAGTGTAAGACAGGTAAGGGTTTCCATGAGTAAATTACTTTTTATTGAGAGATAATAATCAAAATAGTCACTAAGGGTAAGTCTCCCAATATTTATCAGAGTTTCAATTTCATGAGCACTTATGTGATTTTTATAAAAATAAAGCCTGAGTGAGAGTAAAGATCCCCCTAACTACTGAATGAAATAAAGAACCTACTCTTGAGTTATTCTGAAATTCTCATTGGATTTACTATTATTTTGAAAAGTGAACCCAGATAAATCATATTTATTTACCCAATTTACTATCTTATCTGAAGATGGTAAATGTACTCTATTAGAAACAACATGAACCCTTTGAAGAAAAGCTTTACATGTAATTTAATTCTTTGCTCAGCCCCCCAAAAAATGATTCAGTGCTGCAGAAGATTGTGCATTTGTATACTGCATGAAAATGACTGAAGGTCTGGGCGGAACTGTGAATCCAGCCTTTTCTAAACTGAACAAGTCATTGCTTTGGGGGAAGCATCCTCCACCTTCTATAATACCCACAGAGATGTCTTATGGACACTGCGTAGTTTTAATTCAAGTTTAACTTTCAATTATAAAGGAAGCCTTCTGAGACTGTATCTTTGTGGGACAGTTAGGTCAAAGTTTGAAAAAAGTAAGCAGTAGAATGAAACTGACAAATTGACTGATTTCCTCCCTCTGCCTCCATTTTGTTGACTTAAATTATATCTTTGTCATAAAGTCACAACTTCAGAAAAATCAGCCAGGATTAAGTTTTAATTTTTTTCTTTCACATATTACCCCCTCCCCTGCTGCCACCAAAGGTGAATAATTTCATTTGGAGAAACTTTCGCCTATCTGTAATATCGGTTTATAACAGACATTTATAATAAATCCTTAGTATAACTCATATAAATTAATAGTTAAAAAAGCAGTAGCTATATATTTTTAACCTGAATATATGCTACAAAATTATCTATTAACCTTCTACCATTGTTTTTTTTTACTAACTTTCTGAAAAAATAAATATTAGATGAATAATATTATGAGTTATGGCTGAGTTGAGGTCTGAGGCTTGACTAACATTTCATTTATGTTTATTTTAAAAATAGGTACCCCTTTAAATTATGATGAATAAAATATAGTATCTGCACTGACAGAAGTTAAGAATATAGCCATTTACCCTAATGATACAAGAAGTGGAATGAGACGTCAGGGCATAGAGTAGTCACTTTCACATTCCATCCAGCAGTGTGTTAAGCAGAGACTTGTTGAAAGGCCATTTTAAAATGACAAAATGTCAGGGTTAGAAGGAACCACATTTACCATATAGTGTCATCCAGTATTGAATTCCGGAATATTTTCTATTGTAACTGTGACTAACTATGAATACTAAGAAAGTGCAGTAGGTTCATAAGAGTGATAATTCTAGTACTGATTGGCTATAATGTTTATATAATTCTGTGGCAGAAACTTTTAACTTCTCCCTTCTTTGTGTTTATTCTCCACTTCTCTCTTTAATTAATGATCACACCTCACTCCCAGCCCAACAGATTGACTTTTGGCGGTTTTATGCTGATGAATGTGGAGACCACATTTCTCAACTTCTCTAACAGTGAGATCAGTTCAGTTCAGTCACTCAGTCATGTCTGACTCTGCAACCCCATGGACTTCAGCACGCCAGGCCTCCCTGTCTATCACCAACTCCCAGAGCTTGCTCAAAGTCATGTCCATTGAGTCGATTATGCCATCCAACCATCTCATCCTCTGTCGTCCCCTTCTCCTCCTGCCTTCAATCTTTCCCAGCATCAGGGTCTTTTCAAATGAGTCAGCTCTTTGCATCAGATGGTTAAAGTATTGGAGTTTCAGCTTCAGCATCAGTCCTTCCAATGAATATTCAGGACTGATTTCCTTTAGAATGGACTGGTTGGCTCTCCTTGCAGCCCAAGAGACTCTCAAGAGTCTTCTCCAACACCACAGTTCAAAAGCATCTGTTCTTCAGTGCTCAGTTTTCTTAATTGTCCAACTCTCACATCCATACATGACTACTGGAAAAACCATAGCTTTGATGAAACGGACCTTTGTTGGCAAAGTAATGTCTCTGCTTTTTAATAAGCTGTCTAGGTTGGTCATAGCTTTTCTTCCAAGGAGCAGCATCTTTTAATTTCATGGCTGCAGTCACCATCTGCAGTGATTTTGGAGTCCAAGAAAAGAAAGTCTGTCACTGTTTCCATTGTTACCCCATCTATTTGGCATGATCATGGCATCGGATGCCATGATCTTAGTTTTCTGAATGTTGAGTTTTAAACCAGCTATTTCACTCTCCTCCTTCATTTTCATCAAGAGGCTCTTTAGTTCCTCTTCACTTTCTGCCATAAGGATGGTGTCATCTGCATATCTGAGGTTATTGATATTTCTCTTAGCAATCTTGATTCTACCTTATGCTTCGTCCAGTCCAGCATTTTTCATGATGTACTCTGCATATAAGTTCCATAAGCAGGGTGACAGTATACAGCCTTGGCATACTCCGTCCCAATTTGGAACCAGTCTGTTGTTCCATGTCCAGTTCTAACTGTTGCTTCTTGACCTGCATGCAGATTTCTCAGGAAGCAGATCAGGTGGTCTGGTATTCCCATCTCTTTAAGAATATTCTACAGTTTGTTGTGATCCACACAGTCAAAGGCTTTGGTGTAGTCAATAAAGCAGAAGTGGATGGTTTTCTGGAACTTACTTGCTTTTTCGATGATCCAATGAATGTTGGCTATTTGATCTCTGGTTCCTCTGCCTTTTCTAAATCCAGCTTGAACATCTGGAAGTTCACGGTTTACATACTGTTGAAGCCTAGCTTGGAGAATTTTGAGAATTACTTTGCTAGCGTGTGAGATTAGTGCTATTGTGTGGTAATTTGAGCATTCTTTGACATTGCCTTTCTTTGGGATTTGAATGACAACTGACCTTTTCCAGTCCTGTGGCCACTGCTGCGTTTTCCTAATTTGCTGGCATTATTGAGTGTAGCATTTTAACAGCATCATCTTTTAGGATTTTAAACAGCTCAACTGGAATTCCATCATCTCCATTAGCTTTGTTCGTAGTGATGACCTCACATTCCAGGATATCTGGCTCTAGGTGAGTGGTCACATCATCTGTGGTTATCTGGGTCATGAAGGTCTTTTTTGTGTAGTTCTTCTGTGTATTCTTGTCACCTCTTCTTAATACATTCTGCTTCTGTTAGGTCCATACCATTTCTGTCTTTTATTGTGCCTATCTTTGTATGAAATGTCCCCTTGATGTCTCCAGTTTTTTTGAAGAGATCTCTAGTCTTTCCCATTCTGTTATTTTCATCTATTTCTTTGCATTGATCCCTGAGGAAGGCTTTCTTATCTCTCCTTGCTATTCTTTGGAACTCTGCATTCAAATGGGTATATCTTTCCTTTTCTCCTTTGCCTTTAGCTTCTCTTCTTTTCACAATTATCTGTAAGACCTCCTCAGACAGCCTTTTGCCTTTTTGCATTTCTTTTTCTTGGGGATGGTCTTGATCACTACCTCTTGTACAATGTCATGAACCTCTGTCCATAGTTCTTCAGGCACTCTATCAGATCTAATCCCTTGAATCTATTTGTCACTTTCTCTGTATAATTGTAAGGGATTTGATTTAAATGTGGCCGTGCAACTAAGTTTTTGCTGGTAGGATGTGAGCTAAAGTAATTTGTGGCACTTCCAGGGCATCTGTTTGTAAACAAGACTACTTGTCCTGAATTTCTTGGTAGTTGGGATGTGGCAACAACTGCAGAGGCAGCTTTAGACTTAAGAATGGAGCCATATGTTGGAGATGACTGGTTGATTTTCCAGTTTAAATACCTGGATAAATCATAGAGTAGATTGTTTTTCTACCTGTCTAGATCACCTTCCTAGCATGGACCATTCCATCTCCTTCCATCACCACTGTATTTTGAAGTTTCTTTGTTGAAGCGGTTTAGTCTAAACCTTGACTGATAAATTTACATGTGGTAATATCTGCCTCCTCTTCATTCTTTTGATTCAAGTTATGGCCTCTAGAAAGGTACAGAATTAGTAGACTACCTCTTGAATATGATACTGTTTTGACTGTAGACAGATAATAACTAAGTGTTGCACATTTATTATTTATTTTCTTCTTTCCTGCCTACATCTTCCTCAGACTTCATTCATTCCTCAGTGGTTACGATGTTAATCTCCTTAATCTGGATGCTGTATCTTCATTAATACATCTATGTTTACTGCCTTATCCTATTGCCATGTTCTTCTCACGTGAAGAGAAGTCTCAAGTCTCACCTGTAATAATCTCCTGTTTAGTACTTACATTTATCTCTGATAAATTTCATCCTCTTGATTTTATTCCCCCCATTTCAGCAAGTCGAGATAATTTTGAGCAAGTGAAGACTTTCCTAAGGCCATTTGTAAATGCAAACAAGTGATGTGACTGCTTTTCCCAGTAAATTGAAGGACTGTTCTACCCATATTTTTGTATCCAAGATGAAATGCTGTATATTTTAAAATGTTTAATATTACTGCTACCATTCTTCCTAATCAATACCCATTGCCAGATACTGTAAGTCTTTCGTAAGAATTAGGTCACAACAGACCTATTATTATTCCCATTCTGTTGATGAGGAAATGTGTCTTTAAGGGAAAGGATGACTTGTCTACACAGGTAGGAAATATAGCCAAATTCAAACCCAAGCTGGCATGACATCCAGCTTAATATTCCATTAGACTGCTGTCATTTGATATGCTTCACTTTCTGCGAAGTATAGGTTCCTGCCCTTTAAGAAGTTCTGTGTCTGGAAAGGATCAGACATATATTTAGCTGTGGTCACAAATGCATATGCTCTTCCATGTTCTTCTTTGGTCATGTTCTTAAAAGTAAGAGAATGAAAAAATTCAAATGATTTAGATAATCAGACTTATCTACACCATGAGGCCTGCTTCATACAGGCATGATTTTTGCATCTTCACCAAAAACAGGATGTTTTCTCCTCCTAGTCTTGTTGCAATATACTTTTCACAACTAAGTTCTTTTTCTAATTTAATTCAATTAAAAAAAAAACTATTGGGGCATAACTGATTTACAATATTGTGTTAGTTTCAGGTATACAGCAAAGTGAACCTGTTATACAAATACATAAATCCACTCTTCTTAAGATTCTCTTCACATATAGGCTGCTACTTAGTACTGAGTAGAGTTCCCTATGCTGTATGGTGAAGAAGTGAAGTGAAGTGAAATGAAGTCGTTCAGTCGTGTCTGACTCTTTGCAACCCCATGGACTGTAGCCTACCAGGCTCCTCCCTCCATGGGATTCTCCAGGCAGGAGTACTGGAGTGGGTTACCAGTTCCTTCTCCAGGGGATCTTCCTGACCCAGGGATCGAACCTGGGTCTCTCCCATTCCAGGCAGACACTTTAACCTCTGAGTCACCAGGGAAGCCTGGTCGTTATTAGTTACCTATTTATATAGATTATTGTATATGTGTCAGTCCCAATCTTCTGAGTTATCATTCCCCTCTTATCCCCTGCTAACTATAAGTTTCTTTTCTGTATCTGTAACTCTATTTTGGTTTTGTAGATAAGTTCATTTGTAGCCTTTTTAAAGATTCCACATGTAAGTGATATCATATGGTATTTGTCTTTCTCTGTCTGACTTACTTCACTCAGTATGGGAATTTCTAGGTCCAGCCAGGTTACTTCAAATGGCATTGTTTTGTTCTTTTTTATGGATGAGTAATATTCCATTGTATATACTTCACAACTGAGTTTGATCCTGAAAAAGGTCTTGGTTCCTTCTTCTGTTGGTTTCAATGTGTTGGTCCAGCCAGAAAGACATTATTGTGATTCTCAGAATCACAGTGGGTTATCTTATTTTTTTAAATTTTATCTATTTATTCATTTTATACTTTAATTATACTTTATTTTTTTATTATTTTTTTAATTTTATTATTTTTTTAAATTTTATTTTATTTTTAAACTTCACATAATTGTATTAGTTTTGCCAAATATATAGTTGATTAACAGTGTTGTGTTAGTTTCAGTCTTACAACAAAGTGATTAAGTTATATGTGTATATGTATCCTTCTTCAAATTCTTTTCTTATTTAGATTATTACATAATATTGAGCAGAATTCCTTGTGCTATACAGTAGGCCCTTTTTGGTTATCCATTTAAAATATAGCAGTGTGTACATACCAATTCCAAACTCCCTAACTATCCCTCCCCTGCACCCTTCCCCCCTGATAATTATAAGTTCATTCTCTAAGTCTGTGAGTCTATTTCTGCTTTGTAAACGGGTTCCTTTGTATCCTTTTTATTAGGTTTCACATGTAAGTGATATCCTATAATATTTCTCTTTCTTTCTCTGACTAATTTAATATGACAATCTCTAGGTCCATCCATGTTGCTGCAAATGACATTATTTCATTCTTTTTAATGGCTGAGTAATATTCCGTGGTGTATATTGCACCACATCTTCTTTATCCATTCCTCTGTCAGTGGACATTTAGGTTGCATCCATGTCTTGGCTACTGTGAACAGTGCTGCAGTGAACACTGGGGTGCATGTGTCCTCTAGGACCTCATTTTTCTCTGGATATATGCCCAAGAGTGGGATTTCAAGATCATAGAAAACTTGTTTTTTCTGGAAATAGAACTGCCTTATGATCCAGCAATCCCACTGCTGGGCATACACACTGAGGAAACCAGAAGGGAAAGAGACACGTGTACCCCAATGTTTATCGCAGCACTGTTTATAATAGCCAGGACATGGAAGCAACCTAGATGCCCATCAGCAGATGAATGGATAAGAAAGCAGTGGTACATATACTC
>NW_011495014.1:5786095-5788789 GCF_000754665.1 Bison bison bison
TTGGCAAAACTAATACAATTATGTAAAGTTTAAAAATAAAATAAAATTAAAAAAAAAAAAAAGAAAACTTGTTTTTTGCTTGATGTCTTTTTTCTTTGGTAAGTTGGCTCGGAGATTTCTACATACCCTCAAATGCTTGTCAGTCCTTGGAGTTGATGTGATGTATGTGTAGTTTTTGTTTAGGGACCCTCATCTCCACATTAAAATAATGTTCCCCGTGTTCTGTAAACCTGATCATTTTCTTTTTATGTAACCCCTGTTGTTATTCAGTCATTAATTCATGTTAGACTCTCTGTGACCTCATGGGCTATAGCACCAGGCTTCCCAATCCTCTACTATCTCCTGAAGTTTGCTCAAGTTCATGTCTATTGAGTTGGTGTTTCTCTGTAACCATCTCACACTCTGCCACCTGATGCTGGGAAAGATCGGAGGCAAAAGGAGAAGGGGGTGGCAGAGGACATATGCCCTACTATTACTCTCATATTCTTCTCTGCTAAAGCTCAAGAAAGAAAAGTGCAAGCTAAGGAATAGATGTCATATTTCAGACATTTATATATAAGGGTTTTAAAACTTTCCTTTATCTTTAAAAATGTAAGTTGTTACTGAATAATAACAAAGAATAACAATGAGATAAGAAAGAGTTTAAAAATCATCTTCTTCAATCTCTTCATTTTATAGGAGAGGAAATGGAGTCCCAGAAAGCTTAAATGAATTGCTGACATGAATTGCTGATAGAGAGGCAAATGTGAATAAGAAAACTTTGGTTATACCCTTAAAATTATATCCAGTGGCTCAGTGGGTAAAGAATCTGTCTGCAGTGCAGGAGACACAGGTTTGATCCCTGGTTGGGAAGAACCCCTAGAGAAGGAAATGGCAACCCACTCCAGTATTCTTGCCTGGAAAATCCCATAGACAGAGGATCCTGGTGGGCTACAGTTTATGGGGTCACAGAGAGGAGTTCCTTCTTTCTTGCTTAGAAACACATATATCTGTTATTTGGCCCTACATAACCTATGCTTGTATTTGAAAACCAAAGTGTCTAATGATAGATATGAATTATTTAAACTTTACCTGTGCTTCTGTCTTCTGTTTCTTGTAGATGATGATGTAATTAATAATGGTAACAATAGTAATACTTAATATCATAGAGAGTATTTATTGAGCACTTAATATAAACTAGGCACTATTATAAGTGGTTCATACTACCAAAGTATTTGATTCTCAAAAATCTTTATGAAACCGGTAAAACTTGTCATTGATAAATGAGGAGATGGAAATCTACTAGCTGTGTCTGAAGTCACACAGCTGGAACAATGGCAGAGCCAAGAACTTTGGTTTGGAATCTGGCTTTAGGGTCTGTGCTCTAAACAACTGCAGCCTGTTGCCTCTGTTTCAATAATGAGTTAACAGATGTGCGTGTCTGTGTTTGTGTGTTTGTGTACCCGGTATCCACCTGCCAATACAGGAGATGCAAGAGACGTAGGTTTGATCCCTGGGTCAGGAAGATCCCCTGGAGTAAGAAATGCATCCCATTTCAGTGTTCTTGCTTGGAGCATCCCCTGGGCAGAGGAACCTGGCGGGCTACAGTCCATTGAGCCACCCTGAGTCGAACACGACCAAGTGACTGAGCACACTCGCACATATATGTATATTATTTGTTATATATACCATATTGTATTAATATTTCAGTCTAGTCTTTTTATATGTGTGCAAGAGTTTTCAGAAAAAAATTATGTTTATTTGTATTAATATTTACTTCAGTATTATCTTCACAGGCTCAGAATTTGTTCAGAAAACAGTAAAACAGCAGAAGGATAGATTTTTGTTTAAATGATTTAATGACTACACTTAAATAAATTATTAGACTTGCATAACCACTCTTTAAAAAGAACTATCCTATGTGTTTTAACAGTATTTGCTTATCAGAACTGTCAATCCGTAAACCAAATGGATAGCAGGCAAGAAAACCTAAGACAGAAAGAAGAGATGAAAATCAGTGTATTCTTTCCATCTCCCTAAGCCCACCACATACTATTTTGGAAAGAAAAAAAGTGATACAGATGACGCTTTTGGTCAAGAATGTAAGGAGGTATTTTTGTCATTTTCACCCCTAAACCACCAATATTCTCAGAGGTCACCAGCCTCCTATCTCCTGGACCCCTTTATAAATATGTAATTTATTCTTCCTTTCAAAATGAAATCACAAAATTATGAAAGGAAAAGGGATTTTAGCAGTGTTCCCTCTTGCTTCTAAGAACAACAAATCTAAGTCTGGATGTTGGAACCTCCAGTTAGTTTTAATAGTACAGCCAAGAAGTTTGTGTGCAGGAAATCTATTCTGAATTTTATAATTGACCATTTTGTAAACTGCATAACAAATAGGCCATGTTTATGGCCTATTTGTTATTAAATAAGACTCTATGCACAAAAATAAACTCAAAATGGATTAAAGATCTAAACGTAAGACCAGAAACTATACAACTCCTAGAGGAGAACATAGGCAAAACACTCTCTGACATACATCACAGCAGGATCCTCTATGACCCACCTCCCAGAATATTGGAAATAAAATCAAAAATAAACAAATGGGACCTAATTAACCTTAAAAGCTTCTGCACATCAAAGGAAACTATTAGCAAGGTGAAAAGACAGCCTTCAGAATGGGAGAAAATAATAGCAAATGAAGCAACTGAC
>NW_011495014.1:5788889-5791758 GCF_000754665.1 Bison bison bison
TCCTACAGCTCAACTCCAGAAAAATAAACCACCCAATCAAAAAATGGGCCAAAGAACTAAATAGACATTTCTCCAAAGAAGACATACAGATGGCTAACAAACACATGAAAAGATGCTCAACATCACTCATTATCAGAGAAATGCAAATCAAAACCACTATGAGGTACCATTTCACACCAGTCAGAATGGCTGCGATCCAAAAGTCTACAAATAATAAATGCTGGAGAGGGTGTGGAGAAAAGGGAACCCTCTTACACTGTTGGTGGGAATGCAAACTAGTACAGCCACTATGGAGAACAGTGTGGAGATTCCTTAAAAAACTGGAAATAGAACTGCCTTATGATCCAGCAATCCCACTGCTGGGCATACACACTGAGGAAACCAGAAGGGAAAGAGACATGTGTACCCCAATGTTTATCGCAGCACTGTTTATAATAGCCAGGACATGGAAGCAACCTAGATGTCCATCAGCAGATGAATGGATAAGAAAGCAGTGGTACATATACACAATGGAGTATTACTCAGCCATTAAAAAGAATACATTTGAATCAGTTCTAATGAGGTGGATGAAACTGGAGCCTATTATACAGAGTGAAGTAAGCCAGAAGGAAAAACATAAATACAGTATACTAACGCATATATATGGAATTTAGAAAGATGGTAACAATAACCCAGTGTACGAGACAGCAAAAGAGACACTGATGTATAGAACAGTCTTATGGACTCTGTGGGAGAGGGAGAGGGTGGGAAGATCTGGGAGAATGACATTGAAACATGTAAAATATCATGTATGAAACGAGTTGCCAGTCCAGGTTCGATGCACGATACTGGATGCTTGGGGCTAGTGCACTGGGATGACCCAGAGGTATGGTATGGGGAGGGAGGAGGGAGGAGGGTTCAGGAAGGGGAACACATGTATACCTGTGGCGGATTCATTTTGATATTTGGCAAAACTAATACAATTATGTAAAGTTTAAAAATAAAATTAAAAAAAAAAAAACTGATACCACAGGAAAAAAAAAAAAGACTCTATGTCTTGTTTTCCAAGCATTTCTACTGCTAATTTTAAGAACATGATCGCATGTCTAACATATTAGAAAATAAATACCTAATACAACATAAGCCTTGTCATATTTAGGGTGTTACCAAGTATCCAGAATGGAAATATTGTTCTTTTGTTGACATCCTGTGATTTAGTCTAACCAGCAAGCTTTTATATGATTAATGTTTATAGTCAAAGCTGTGTAGATTCTATATATTCCCTAAAAACAGAAGCATCCATTGTCATTGGTGAATCAGGAGAGAGAAATGGGTTTTAGAAGAAAAATTAACAACTAACACTAGTTGTTTATTTTAGCTTAGGACTTTTTTTTTATTAAAAAATTCAAAATATGACACTGCATTCAGAAATATCAAATAAAGTTCAAACTGTTTAAACTTAATTTGTGTCACATTATATCAGATCAAATTTCTAGTTATTTCTTCAGTCAACATTTATAATATGCCTGTACTCTAATAAAGATCTAAGAAATAGAGTGAAGGTTTGATTTTACTACAAATGCATTGTCTGTAGTTATTATAGATATTAGCCTAGCAGACGTTAGCATAGATTCATGTTAGTCAAACCAATGTCACTGTATTGATACTCTTTTTCTAATTGGGAAATGGAACTGAGGTGACATTTTTATTATGACATCCTTTATAACTGACACATGTCTGTGCTGAAATACATTTGTGTGCAAATTCATAGTGTAAACAGGATAATTTGCCTTCAGATAAAGCCCTCTTTTAGAAGACTTAAAAATTCAAGAGAGGCAAAGGGATATTTGACAACATCCTCTTTGAAAATGGAAAAGGCAATAAAATACTAAATTATTAGAAGTTACAGTTTAGAAATATGTATCTGCTTTGTTTATTATGATTGGAGAAGAATGGATTGAATTCATTTTTGAAGCAGAATTGTAGCAAAATATCTGTGTCGAACATTAACTGCATTAAAAGAACCTATTATTTGTCTTTTGTTCTCTGTCCTTTTAGAGAAGATAAATGCCTCTTTATTATATTTCATTATCAAAGTTTTGTTTAGAGTTCAATATTTGCAAATTTGACAGGTTAAAAAATAAACTAGTCTACAGATGACATATTTGAGAACTTATGAATTTATGTCTCTCTAATCTAGATTTTATGGCATTCTCTAGATGATTTCTTTAACAAACAAAGGTTCTTTCAAGTCCAAACACTTATAAAATTGCAAAATTAATGTTCAGTTTGATTCTTCTTATTGTTAATATTCTTCCTATTATTCTATTTGTAATCTTTTTTTATTCACCTCATTGAAAAAAAGAAAAGCAATGACTTAAATCTACAAGGTAAATGAGCGCTATTGTTGAATCTTTAACCTTTAAACTGACTATAGAAAAAACAATCTGATAACCTGAATGCCTTCCATATTTCTAGAGATTAATAAGGATAGTTGTATTGTTACTCATTTTAAACCAGTGCTTGTTGCAGAAATGCCTTCTCGAGTGTGTGTTTTGCAAGCATAAAATTAAAAAAAATCAAAGTGGCCAAATTTTTGAAACCAAGTCATAATAAAAATGAAAAAGAAGTTGCTCCCCTTTCCTCCACTGGTTTGCAATTGAGCCTCAATTTCCTAAAGTCCATGAAACCAACGGGCAGAAGTAAGAAGGAAAAAAGGACAAGGAGAGAAAGAAACACAGCTATACATATAAAAACATATACAAAACAAGCAAGAGAGAAAATGAAAGCAAAAATTAGTCCTGTAAAGATGGATAGACTGAGCTGTAGAAACTGGTCACATAAATAGTCATGAAATGAAAAGTTTCAGATTTGTATTGAAGTTAAAAAA
>NW_011495014.1:5791858-5816010 GCF_000754665.1 Bison bison bison
AAAAAAAAAAAAAAAACTACTTAGAGAAAGGCCAACAGGCCAGACTAAATAATCCTCGACTTACCGTCCAATTCTGAATCCCATATTAGCTGCAGAGATTTTAATGTAAATATGCCATTACACTGTCATTACAGTGATCAGGCTTCATGGCTCACAGGTCACATCTCAGCCACTGTTAATTTTGCAGGCAAAAGCTTTTTTTCTCTTGAAATGTTAATAACTTTCTATTAGTTAATGTAGCGTGACTAAAATTCAGATTAGATATAATTCATTTTAATATCTGTGACTGGCTATCCTGATCATTTAGCAATGGTTTCCAGCTGAATACAAGATGCTAAATTGGACTCATTTGCATAGCTGTGTTAAAGCAATGCCATTCTAGAAATGTAGGCATCTTCAAATTAATTTAAAATATTTTTTTCCTCCTGTTTTCGCTACTAGGATAAAATCTTTGGTTGGCAACTAACTGAAGTTACCAAGGGCTGAATATACATTCTTTTCTCTGTCCACCCTCCCGTTTCCCAAGGGGAAAGAAAAACAAAACACTAGCCAGGAGTATTAACTGATGAGTGCAGAAGATACTCAGTGCCTCGGAACCTGGAGGGCGCAATTTAGTAAGTCTAATGTTGTTACACAAATCTGAACTATTGACAAGGTCTCTAACAACCAGGTCTTGGAGATTTAGTTCCACCTTTGCAATTTTTTTTTTTAAACTCTCTCTTTTATGTAGATACACTATATCTCTACCTGTCCAGGGGAAGGAGTTCAGTTTGTTGAACTGGATGATAAAATATGCTTTCCTAGGAAGCTTACACCAGAGTGGGAAGCATTGTTGTTATTAATCATAGATGGAGTCTGTTCTTCTCTTCCTTTGCATATGTAACACACATTAATGCTAATGGAAAACACAGACAATACATTCATGCAACAGGGGCAACCAGATCCTTGTATTATCAATGCCAGTGAGTAGATGTTCACACAAACAGCACCTGTGGAAGGGATGAGGGATTCTTTGATTGTAACTTGATCTAATTTTTTTAACCTTACCACATTGGATGGTTTCTTTTCCTTTCAATTAAAATGCAAACAATTTATCACTTTAATATCTTCCCCTTTCTTTACAGGTATCACAAACTTTCTGTAAAATATATGTAAATAATCTTTTACAGTTAGGTAAAAAGTTTGATTCAGGAATACTAGAAGATTCCTAAAAAGTTGAAAGCTGAAACAAATTTTAAATATTTTTTTCTTAATTTTCACTAACTTAAGTATTCAAAATTTTCATTTTCAGGATTTAATCATTATACACTTACATAAAATATTTGTCTTTAGGTACTCACGTTTCTCTTTGAAATATAAGTTTCAGGATAGTTATTTTTATCCCAAAGCAAACAGTATGTCTCAGATAAAGAGAATGTTTATCAAGTTTCTTTTTATTAATTTAATTATTTCTGGAACACTAGAGAAAATACATGAGTTGGAAAAAAAAAAACTATCTTTATCATTCTACTCTCCTGTCCCTTTCCTTCTTTCTTTTCCTCTTCTTTCTTTTCCCCTTCCCCTGGGGTAAAATGTTAGATTCTCCTGCTGCTGTTCATAATCTGAGAAACTGAACAACCGTTTTGTCATCCCTACTACCTCCCTCAACTGTTGCTGCTGCTGCTGCTAAGTCGCTTCAGTCATGTCTGACTCTGCGACTCCATAGCAGGCAGCCCAACAGGCTCCTCCGTCCCTGGGATTCTCCAGGCAAGAACACTGGAGTGGGTTGCCATTTCCTTCTTCAATGCATGAAAGTGAAAAGTGAAAGTGAAGATGCTCAGTTGTGTCTGACTCTGTGCGACCCCATAGACGGCAGCCCACCAGGCTCCACCGCCGTCCCTGGAATTCCCCAGGCAAGAACACTGGAGTGGGTTGCCATTTCCAGCCTCAACTGTTACCCCTTGGTAATTTAATGAGAAGTGTATCATTTGGCCCCTGTATCTGTGGAAGAGATGGAGAAACTTCTAAGAAAAATGAATTCTAGTGGAGATTTTGAATAGACATAGAATCAATAAGATTATTCTCTTCTAAAATTTATAAATCATAATTTGAGTTGTATGGTTCTTGTGGTAAATAAATGACTAGGAGATATTCGTAAGATGGCAGCCAAATATTAAACTTGGGTAGTGACTGGCAGTTGGGCAGTTGAGTAGCTATAATGTCAGCTCCTGAAAATATTTGTAATTTTGTTTCATTCCCTCAAAAGAAAATAGTAATTATGAGCTATAAGTTTTGTTGGCAGCTTTCAATTCAGCCTATAAACATTGTCAAATAGTGGATGTCCCTTTCTATATGCTATCTCTCTAGGAGCTTATCTACCTCTTTCCCTTCACAGCTAAACTTCTTGGTGGTGGTGTTATTGTTCAGTCACTAAGTCACTTTGTGACTCCTTAGACTACAGCATGCCAGACTCCTCTGTCTTTCACTATCTCCCAGAGCTTGCTCAAATTCATGTCCATTGAGTCAGTGATGCTATCTAACCATCTAATCTTCTGTCGCCTCCTTCTCCTCCTGCCCTCAGTCTTTCCCAGCATCAGGGTCTTTTCCAAGGAGTTGGCTCTTTGTATAGGATAGCCAAAGTATTGGAGCTTCAGCTTCAGCATCAGTCCTTCCAATGAATATTTAAAGTTGATTTCCTTTAGGATGGACTGGTTTGATCTCTTTGCAGTCCAAGGGACTCTCTAGAGTCTTCTCCAGCGTTACAATTAAAAAGCATCAAGTTTTCGACACTCAGCGTTCTTTATGGACCAATCCTCACATCCATACATGACTACTGGGGGTGATACCCATTCTTGAAAGAATGATTATTTCTATTTTAGTTTTTCTGCTCACTCCTTAGTGCACTTCCTACCTTCACCTTCCTTCTAATGTTCTACATTCGCATCTCACCACCGAACCTTCTCATGATCTACTACTGATTGAGTCAAATTCATGTCAGTGTCTCCATCTATAGTCTAGTCAGTCTGTCCAGCATTTGATCAGCTGCTCAAACGATCAGTTTCATCCTAAAATACCCATTCTCTTCAAGGTTCTAGGATAGGTACTGGAGGATAGGGTATAAAAACCTGGATATGTAGTAGATTTTGAAAAATTATACCTATTAGTTTTGAAAAGACACCTATATTTTTGTCACAGTTCCTTAGACATGTTATCTACTTCTAAGGTGTTAAATGCCAGCTCTGTTGGTGTCACTCAAATCTATAGCTTGAACTCGGGCTTCTTTCTTGCTAGTCTAAGTTAAATATCTAATAATCTACTGGCTATTTTCAATAGACTGTAAAATATATCAAGAGAACAGTGTGAAAACTAGTTCCTTGTCCTTTATCTACCATAACCTGGTTCAGAATAGTAACCTTTACCTTGGTATCCAACTCAGAAATGTGGGAGTTAATACTAGAGTTACTAACTCTATATATCCAGTTGGTCCCTCCGTGTGTGTGTGTTAAGATGCTTCAGTAGTGTCCAACTCTTTGTGACCCTGTGGAATTCTGTTCATGGAATTCTCCAGGCAAAAATACTGGAGTTGCTGTGCTCTCTTCCAGGGGATCTTCTCGATCCAGGTATCGAACCCACATCTCCTACTTTGCAGGCAGATTCTTTACCACTGAGCCACCTGGGAAGCTCCTAGTTGGTCAGTAAGCTGTAATTATGTTTCCTTAATAAATCTCTTTTTTGGGCTTCCCTGATAACTCAGTTGGTTAGGAATCCACCTGCAATGCAGGAGACCCTGGTTCAATTCCTGGGTCAGGAAGATCAGCTGGAGAAGGGTTAGGCTATTCACTCCAATACTCTTGGGCTTCCCTGTGGCTCACTTGGTAAAGAATCCACCTGCAATGTGGGAGACTTAGGTTCAATCCCTGGATTGGGAAGATCCCCTGGAGAAGGGAAAGGCTACCCACTCCAGTATTCTGGCCTGGAGAATTCCATGAACCATACAGTCCATGGCCTCACAAAGAGTCAGACACAACTGAGCGACTTTCACATTAAATCTCTATTTTGAATCTATCTTCTTCTTTATTTACCATATCAGGCCAGGTTTTTATTAATATAATTTTGACTGGGACTATTTTTACTACTCTTAGCTGCTTTCATTGGTCACCTCCAGTCCAATTTATCTTCATAGCCAGAGTTGCAGTCTCACAGTACAAATCTCATTGCTCACTCTGTTAAAAGCCTTTACAAGCCTCTTTGTCACTCTTAGGGTCAGAAGTCTCTGTATGGCAAATGTTTCCCTTGATGGTTGGCCCCAGACCAGCCATCCAACCCTACTCCCTGCATTGTCCACACTGTACTCTGTGCCTCTATCTGGATTAGTTACTCCCATTCCTGGAAAGGAACCATGGGATTGCTTGCTTCTCTGCCTTTGATCATACTGTTTCTCTTTTCTGAACACTCTCCTCTCACCTCTTGTCCACCTGGGAAATTGTTTCTTATTCTTCACTACTCAGCTCAATTGTTATCTTCTCTAGCAAGTCTCCTTTCAGTCCTATCCTGTGTCTTCAGTTCAGTTCAGTTCAGTCGCTCAGTCGTGTCCAACTCTTTGCGACCCCATGAATCACAGCATGCCAGGCCTCCCTGTCCATCACCAACTCCTGGAGTTCACTCAGACTCACATCCATCGAGTCAGTGATGCCATCCAGCCATCTCATCCTGTGCCTTCAGATAGCATTAAATACTCAGCCCTCTGTACCCCGTGGTATCTGGCTCATACCTTGAATGTACTAAAGTGAGAAATATATACATTATATACGTACATACATACGGTATTTGTATAGTGAGTTCCTAGAGAATAGAGGCAGGTACTGGCCCAGAGTAGACCCTTTGTAAAATTTTTTTTGAATTAATAAATGAATGGTAAGTGTATCCTTCCAGCAACAACTATCTAGCTTTTGTAAAATTGATTCTAAATTTATCTTGTCTCCCTGAAGTTTCGTTTCACCAAAAGCATCCCTATCTGATCTTTGAGCATAAAATCTCTGAGGATGCTCAGGAGAAAATTCACTTTGAATAGGTGACATTTCAGACTGTTACTGAGATTCTTTAGTTGCTTCTAGACTTTTCCTAAAATCACCTGGAATTTCCAGGGTTTTTGTGCTGTAGTTTTATTTATTAGAAATTTCAAAACTCTTTATGGATTTAGAGGATATTTCCCTGAAAAATGATGTTGGATATTGTCTCTTAGAATAAAATTACTTGATAATTAGCCTGAAACAAAGCTCCCCTTAATATAATTTTATTTATAAAAGCTTAAAAGGAAAAGCTTAGTTTGATTTCAAAATCACGGTTCTATGTAGGTTTTGTTATTAAAAGAATTATTTTAAGACACTGGATAGTTTGCATTAGATTTTATTTATTTATTTTTGTTTTTGCATTAGATTTTAGAACCTCAAAATCTACCAGAGTCCCTTGGGAGAGTGTCCTTGATAGAAAATTCCTCATTTACTACTCTGAACCCTTCTTCAAGTTTGGAGAAATACAAATCTCTTCCTTCTTTTATTATTTTAGGATTTTGTATCTGCAATATACAAATGCAATAGTGTATATATACTGCACTAACATGAAACAATTTTAAAAATGAGACCTTAACATAAAAAGTCAGCCACAAATTAACAAAACAGTTCCATTAAAAAAGAATCTGCATTTTCCTCTTCTTGTTATATAAGTCCACTGACACCACACTTAGACACCAAGCATGGATTAAAAATAAGAAAAGGGTGGTTAAATGATGATTGACTGTTTTAATAAGGCAAAGTTTCTAATTTCAGAGAAAGAAATAACTTCCTAAGAGTGAGATTAAAATCATATGGTCACTTCATTATAGTTATCTTATTAGTTCACCTATTTATTTTTTACTTTTCTTCTAGATTTTCCATGACCTAAATATTAAAGCATGACTATAAACATCAGTACTTGTATTAAAATATTTTTCTGTTTGTCACTGTTTCAAATTGCCTAATATGATGAAAGCTATTTGACTATATCTTGTGCAAATTTCATTTGTATACTTTCAATCTACTGACCTCTTTTCTTTATTCTAAGATATGAATAACATTTCTAAGCACTTGTACAATTACATGAGATTATAATAACATCAGTGTAAGGATCACAAGAAATAACCATTGGTTTCAAAATGCTATTGTGATCAAATTTTGTTGGGACAAACGTTTCAGAAAATGAATGGTGATAGGATTAAACATCCATTTAATTAGTGGTTATCTAGAAACTGAATGAGAAGGAAGTGGATATTGTGAAGGTGGTGAGGGCTGGGGAATGGATTCAAAGTAATGAACTCTGAACAGCCAACTTACATGAAATAATTAGAGCAAAATTCAGTTAACTCCATAGAAGAAATCAATGCACAGGACAGAGATATCAAAAAAGGTTTTCTGGAGATAATTATACATGATGTGGTCCTTGAAGATGGATAAAGAAAGATAAAAGATATTCAGGAAGGTGGAAAAACATAAGCAAAGGGAACACTGGTTCAAGCAATTAAGTTCAGAGAAACTTTGATTGTTTAGGGGTCTACATTAGAAGGGATGAAATCAGATAATAAAAAGGCCTGGAATGTAAGCAGAAAAATCTGGACTCAAACATAACAAGACAACAAGCATATATAAAATGGAGATTATAGTCATTATCTATTGCTGTGTAATAACCCCCCCCTCCAAACTTAGCAGCTTAGAATATTAAATATTTATTATTTTACAGTTTTATAAGACCAGACATTTGGGAGTATTTTAGCTTGAGGGTTCAGGCTCAAGTTATCTCACAAAATGTCAAGATAGGTCTGCAGGTCTGCTGGGGCTTAAAAGTCTACTTCTAAGTTTTGTCATGTAGCTATTGGCAGGCTTTAGTTTCTCATTGCTGCTGCTCCTAAGTCGCTTCAGTCGTGTCCGACTCTGTGTGACCCCATAGACAGCAGCCCACCAGGCTTCTCCATCCCTGGGATTTTCCAGGCAAGAACACTGGAGTGGATTGCCATTTCCTTCCCCAGTGCAGGAAAGTGAAAAGGGAGAGTGAAGTCGCTCAGTTGTGCCCGACTCATAGCGACCCCATGGACTGCAGCCCACCAGGCTCCTCCGTCTATGGAATTTTCAAGGCAAGAGTACTGGAGTAGGGTGCCATTGCCTTCTCCTAGTTTCTCATTAGCTGTTAGTTAAAGACCTCCATTACTTAACACAGACTTCTATACATGCTTCCTGAGTGTTCTTACACCCTAGCAGATGGTTTCCATCAAAATGAGTGATTCTAGAATAAGAGAGAAAATAAGAGAGAGAAAGTAGAGTGTCCTCAAGAAGGAAGCTGCAGTCTTTTTATAATGTAATATGGAAAGTTACATACTTTCTTTTCTTCCTTATTGTATTGGTCTTAAGACCAACTTTGATAATATGTTGAAGGAATTACAGGAAGGTGTGAATATCAGCTGAAGATCACTGGGGGGCCAACTTGAAGGCTAAAATCAGGACAGCAGCCATGGTATTAGATCATTGAGTAAGAACATGATGGCATGGCGATGAGGACTGAGAGAAAAAGATAAAACTATGAGATATTTACAATAAAAAATATTTAATAGTGAATTTGACAACATTAAGATATCAAGGGCTAAAAGAGGACTTCAGGATTTTAAACTTGGATGTTTATAAGAGTGACCTGGCTACCAACTGATTATTGGGTAGAAGTGGTAGTTGTTAAATATGAAATTGGAGACTTGTTGAGTTTGAGGTGGCATTTGTCTGCTTAAATGAAGATAGCCTATATATACAGACAGGATTTGGAATAGTGCAGTGAAACATGAGTGACATAGACACAGAGAAAGTTTAAAATATTTATAATACAGCTAGATATTGAATTGAATTTGGCCAATAAGAAGCCAGGACAATCAGAAAACAGTGATATGCATAGTGTTTTGTATATTATTCACATAGTATATGTTTGATATAAGTTTAATTCTTGGTCTTCCCTTGTGGCTCAGCTGGTAAAGTGCCTGCAATATGGGAGACCTGGGTTCGATTCCTGGGTTGGGAAGATCACCTGGAGAGGGGAAAGGCTGCCCACTGCAGTATTCTGGCCTGGAGAATTCCATGGACTCTGTAAGAGTGGAACATGACTGAGTGAATTTCACAATAAATCACTATTTTGAATCTATCTCCTTCTTTATTTACCATAGCAGGCCAGGTTTTTATTAATATGTTTTCTGACTGGGACTACTTTTTACTACTCTTAGCTGCTTTCATTGGTCACCTCCAGTCCAATTTATCTTCATAGCCAGAGTTGCATTTTCACAGTACAAATCTCATTGCTCACTCTGTTAAAAGCCTTTACAGGTCTCTTCATCACTATTAGGGTCAGAATAAGTTTAATTGACCTGTAAGTTTAATTGACCTATCATCCAAGAAAAAAATACAGTTCTCACTCCCCCTCTTTCCTAATTTTCCTCACTCCCTTTCTTCCTTTCCTTCTTTCTTCCTCCCTTTCTCCTTCCCTTCTTCCTATCTTCTTTCTTTCTCTCTTTCTCTCTGCTTCCTTCACTTATTCTCCCCCCTTCCTCATCCTTCTCATTAAATATGTTTACTTTCTAGTTTTCTATATAGAGAAAATAACCCTGATAATTCAGAACAAAAGTAGGGAAATTACATTGTAGAGTATCTTTGAACACTGTTCATTTTTATAAATTGTAATTTTAATTCCCAATGCTAAAGCATAGAATGTCTGACAAAGAAAATCCTATAAGAAAAAAGAATTATAAGATGGCTTTAAGATATAAATATAGAAATTCAAATTACTGTATCACAATACCCAGTATTTTAGTTTTGATGTGATAACAAATAATCTGGAAAAAATGAGTTACCTATAAATTTATGTAGACTGAGATTTTCTTCACATTATTTACAAGGTCCGCATAGTATGGGCATCCTCAACAGAGTTAAAAGGAGATAAGGTCTGTTAACTCCAGAAAGAATGAAGAGATGGAGCCAAAGCAAAAACAACACTCAGTTGTGGATGTGACTGGTGATGGAAGCAAGATCTGATTCTGTAAAGAGCAATATTGCATAGGAACCTGGAATGTTAGGTCCATGAATCAAGGCAAATTGGAAGTGGTCAAACAGGAGATAGCAAGAGTGAGCATTTACATTTTAGGAATCAGTGAACTAAAATGGACTGAAATGGGTGAATTTAACTCAGATGACCATTATATCTACTACTGTGGGCAAGAAACCCTTAGAAGAAATGGAGTAGCCATCATAGTCAACTAAAGAGTCCGAGATGCAGTCCTTGGATGCAGTCTCAAAAATGACAGAATGATCTCTGTTCGTTTACAAGGCAAACCATTCAATATGGTCATCCATCTATGCCTGACAAGTAATGCTGGAGAAGCTGAAGTTGAAAGGTTCTTTGAAGACCTACGAGACCTTCTAGAACTATCACCAAAAAAAGAAGTCCTTTTCATTATAGGGGACTGAAATGCAAAAGTAGGAAGTCAAGAAACACCTGGAGTAGCAGTCAAATTTGGCCTTGGAGTACAGAATGAAGCAGGGCAAAGGCTAACAGAGTTTTACCAAGAGAATGCACTGGTCTTAGCAAACACCCTATTCCAACAACACAAGAGAAAACTCTACACATGGACATCATCAGATGGTCAACACCAAAATCAGATTGACTATATTCGTTGTAGCCAAAATGGAGAAGCTCTATACAGTCAGCAAAAACAAGACCAGGAGCTGACTGTGTCTCAGATCATGAACTCCTTATGGCCAAATTCAGACTTAAGTTGAAGAAATTAGGGAAAACCACTAGACCATTCAGGTATGACCTAAATCAAACCCCTAATGAATATACAATGGAAGTAAGATCATCCCCAAGGAAAAGAAATGCAAAAAACAAAAATGGCTGCCTGAGGAGGCCTTAAAAATAGCTATGAAAAGAAGACAAATGAAAGGCAAAGGAGAAAAGGAAAGATATACCCATTTGAATGCAGAGTTCCAAAGAATAGCAAGGAGAGATAAGAAAGCCTTCCTCAGCAATCAGTGCAAAGATGTAGAGGAAAACAACAGAATGGGAAAGACTAGAGATTTCTTCAAAAAAAATTAGAGATACCAAGGTAACATTTCATGCAAAGATGGGCTCAACAAAGGACAGAAATGGTATGGACCTAACAGAAGCAGATGATACTAAGAAGAGGTGGCAAGAATACACAGAAAAACTGTACAAAAAAGATCTTCATGACCAAGATAATCATGATGGTGTGATCACTCACCTAGAGCCAGACATCCTGGAATAAGAAGTCAAGTGGGCCATAGGAAGCATCACTACGAACAAAGCTAGTGGAGGTGATGGAATTCCAGTTGAGCTATTTCAAACCCTAAAAGATGATCCTGCAAAATGCTGCACTCAATATGCCAGCAAATTTGGAAAACTCAGCAGTGGCCACAGGATTGGAAAAGGTCAGATTTCATTCCAATTCCAAAGAAAGGTAATGCCAAAGAATGTTCAAAAACTGCACAATTGTACTCATCTCACACACTAATAAAGTAATGCTCAAAATTCTCCAAGCCAGGCTTCAACAATACATGAACTGTGAACTTCCAGATGTTCAAGCTGGATTTAGAAAAGGCAGAAGAACCAGAGATCAAATTGCCAACATCCGTTGGATCATCAAAAAAGCAAGAGAGTTCCAGAAAAACATCTATTTCTGCCTTATTGACTATACCAAAGCCTTTGACTGTGTGGATCACAACAAACTGTAGAAAATTCTGAAAGAGATAGGAATACCAGACCACTGGACCTGCCTCCTGAGAAATCTGTGTGCTTGTTAGGAAGCAACAGTTAGAACTGGACATGGAACAACAGACTGGTTCCAAATCAGGAAGGGAGTACATCAAGGCTGTATATTGTCACCGTGCTTATTTAACTTATATGCAGAGTACATCATGAGACATGCTGGGCAGGAGGAAGCACAAGTTGGAATCAAGATTGCTGGGAGAAATATCAATAACCTCAGATATGCAGAGACACCACCCTTATGGCAGAAAGTGAAGAAGAACTAAAGAGCCTGTTGATAAAAGTGAAAGAGAAGAGTGAAAAAATTGGCTGAAAGCTCAGCATTCAGAAAACAAACATCATGATATCCGGTCCCATCATTTCATGGCAAATAGACGGAGAAATAGTGGAAACAATGGCTGACTTTATTTTTGGGGGCTCCAAAATCACTGCAGATCGTGATTGCAGCCATGAAATTAAAAGACACTTACTCCTAGGAAGGAAAGTTATGACCAACCTAGACAACATATTCAAAAGCAGAGACATTACTTTGTCAACAAAGGTCTGTGTAGTCAAGGCTATGGTTTTTCCAGTGGTCATGTCTGGATGTGAGAGTTGGACTGTGAAGAAAGCTGAGCGCCGAAGAATTGATGCTTTTGAACTGTGGTGTTGGAGAGAGTCCCTTGGGCTGCAATGAGATCCAACCAGTCCATCCTAAAGGAGATAAGTCCTGAGTGTTCTTTGGAAGGACTGTTGTTGAAGCTGAAACTCCAATACTTTGGCTATCTGATGCGAAGAGCTGACTTATTTGAAAAGACCCTGATGCTGGGAAAGATTGAAGGCAGGAGGAGAAGGGGACGACAGAGAATGAGATGGTTGGATGGCATCACCGACTCAATGGACATGAGTTTGAGTAAATCCAGGAGTTGGTGATGGACACAGAGGCCTGGTGTGCTGCAGTCCATGGGGTCGCAAAGAGTCAGACACGACTGAGTGACTGAACTGAACTGAACTGAAGGTCTGTTAATTCATTACCCCCATCTTTTTTTTTTTTTTTTCAGAAATACAAAAACAAATAGGAGTAATGATGGAATTTATTTTTTTCCTTTATATTTTGATGAGAAAACTCTGTCTTCCTATTGGCAAATGAGATCAAATATATTCAGTTTACACATTTGTGATTCTTGAAAATCAAAACCTTACTAATTCAAGATATAATGGATAGCTCCACTGAGAATCTCCAACTTTTTGGATTTTTAAAGTTTAAACATTGAGAGTAAATTGAGATTTATCACTAATATATTGTCAGTAGGAACTGATAGACCTAGTTTCTTTGCTCTGGGAAAAATAAATTCAATATGATTACACACAATTAAAGAAAAACAAATATTCACCAGGAATGTTTTTTGTGAAGTCATTTCCCCTAGACAAATGTGACCTTAAAATTCTTAGGCTGGATAATCCTGCATTAGTCATCAACCTGTACTAAAAGTGATTTTCCCCATTTTTTTTCTCATTTCATCTATTTTTCATCAAGTGTCTAGTATGATAAAAACAAACCAGTAACACAGCAGTGAGTGATCAGTGAATTTTGCACTTTTTATTATTCTTTCTTGGAGTTTACAAATGTTACTATTTTTTTAAAATAGCAAATCTCTGGCTTTATTGAATTTGCTATTGCACACTTTTCTGTTTAATATTTACTAGTTTTATTATTATTATTTGCTTTGTGTTTATAGTGTTAGTTGCTCAGTTGTGCCTGACTCTTTGCAGCCCCATGGACTGCAACCTGCCAGGCTTCTCTGTCCTTGGGATTTTCCAGGCCAAGATATTGGACTTGGTTGCCATTTCCTTCTCCAGGGGATCTTCCTGACCCAGGGATCAAACCCAGTCTTCTGCACTGAAGACAGATTCTTTACCAACTGAGCTACCAGGAAAGCCCACTTACTTTTTGTTTACTTAACTGCTTTTCCCTGGCTTATTGAGAGTCATTTTCAGATCATTTATTTTGTACCTTTCTTCTTTTACAATATCTATTTAAGATGATAGATTTTATGTAAGTAAAATTATATCTATATCCCACACATTTTGAGAATTCAGCTTTCTAATATATGTCATTAGATATGTATCTATAAAGAAAGCTGAGTACCGAAGAATTGATGCTTTCAAACTGGTGTTGGAGAAGATTCTTGAGAGTCCCTTGGACTGCAAGGAGATCAAACTAGTCAGTCCTAAAGGAAATCAGTCCTGAATATTCGTTGGAAGGACTGATGCTGGAAGCTGAAACCAATACCTTACCACCTGATGCGAAGAACTGACTCATTGGAAAAGACCCTGATGCTGGGAAAGCTTGAAGGCAAGAGGAGAAGGGACAACAGAGGAGATGATTGGATGGCATCACCGACTCAGTGGGTGAGTTAAGCAAGCTCTGGGAACTGGTGATGGACAGGGAAGCCTGGTGTGCTGCATTCCATGGGGTCACAAAGAATCGGACCCAACTGAGTGACTGAACTGAACTGAATATCTAACTCAATTAGTAGAAATAAATAAATATAAATATATATATTTAATTTCCATAGCGATTTCTTTGACTCATGAGTTATTTACTATTTTGCTTCCTAATTACTTAATTTGGGGGGGTTTCTTAGTAGTGTGTTATAATTTATATCAAGCTTTATTTCATTATCCTCAGAGTAAAATTGTTTACAATTGTTACAATTGTTTTATGTTCCATAACAATGTCAATTTGTTAAATGTTTTAAGTAAGCATGGAAAAAAATTGTATTTCTGTCATTTTGGAAAGCTTCTATGTGTTAATTTTTTGTTTGCTTGTTCTATACAGAGAATAAATCTTTAACTTAAACTTCAGAGATTTTTCTTCCTTTAAGCTGTGTACAGTTTTGCTTTATGTATATCGAGCTTTTTATGTTAATGCTTGCAAAATTAAGATTGTTATATCTTTACATTGAACTGACCCTGTTATGAAATTTTTCTTAGTCTCTAGTTATACTGGTTGACTTTAAATCTACTTTGCTAATATATGTGTACCAGCATTTATTCTTTTTTTACTTTCAGCCTATTTCCTTATGTGAAAAAGATGTCAGCAACATACAGTTGTCTTCAATATCATGTTTAGTCTCATATCTTGGATTTTAATGTATGTATATATTGTCCATTTTAATTCAAAGTAATTATGGATGTTGAGAAGCTTAAATCTACCACTGAAGTATTATTTGCTATTTATCCTATTTTTTCTTTTTTCTTTACATTTCCCTGCTCTGTTACCTTTTTATTTATGCATTAATATATTGATATTTTAGTAGTTATTTAAGAGGTTATAATGTACACACTTAACTTACTAGCTGCTGCTGCTAAGTCGCTTCAGTTGTGTCTGACTCTGTGTGACCCCATAGATGGACTCTACTTTAAATCATTACTTTTTCCACTTGTTAGAAAATACAAGGGCTTTAAGGACTTCCCTTGTGGCTCAGCTGGTAAAGAATCCACCTGCAGTGCGGGAGACCTGGGTTTGATCTCTGGGTTGGGAAGATCCCCTGGAGAAGGGAAAGGCTACCCACTCCAGTGTTCTGGCCTGGAGAATTCCTTGGGATCGCAAAGAATCAGACAAAACTCAGCTACTTTCACGTTAAGACATTTAACTCCATTTATCTGTCTTATTTCTGAATATATTTTAAAGCTCCAACATCTTTTATCATTATTTAAGGTAGGAGTTGGAAACTATGCCTCATGGGCAAAATTCTGCCCAATGTCTGATTTTTTTTTTTTTTTTTCTTAATGACTTGTGGGCTTCCCAGGTGGCTCAGTGGGTAAAGAATCCACCTGCAATTCAGGAGACACAGGCAAATGTGAGTTCAGTCCCCAGGTCGGGAAAATCCTCTGGAGGAGGACATGTCAATGCACTCCAGTATTTTTGCCTGGAAAATCCCATGGATTGAGGAGCCTGGTGGGCTATAGTCCACAGAGTCGCATAGAGTCGGACTCAACTGGAGCAACTTAGCATGCAGGTACAGGCTCAGATCGGTTTTTACACTTGTAAATGGTTTTTAAAAAATCAAAAGAAGTAGCATTTAGATATGTGAAAACTATGTAAAATTTAAAATTTATGCTCATAAAGTTTTATTGAAAAGTAGTCACACTCATTCATTGTGTGTTTTCTCTGGCTGCTTTCGCAGCAAACAGCAGTTAGGCGGTCACTGTGACAGAGACTGTATATGCTGCTCTCATCTCTCTGCATTGCTGCTAAGTGCACGGCACATTGCAGTTTTAACTCATCTGAGTTCTGGGAGCCATACACTTTGCTGAACTGCAACACTTTGTCTTTTTACACTAATGGAGAGCCACCATGGCAAAAGAAAATGTGACCTCTGAATGTCATGCATAAAGGCACAGTGGAGTGTGAATTATTTTGTTATCAAAGTATATGACACAGCATTGTGTTTTTTAGCAATAACACTATAGCTGTGCTAAAATAATACAATATACATTAGTATCATCAGACTAAGCACTCATTACAATATTCACAACTCATAGGAAAGCAAAAAGTAAGAAAAATTAGAAATTTTGATATGAAATATTTCATCAAAAGAGAATGTTTTCATACCTATAAAAATGAAAATGATTCTGCAACCAGAGTGAGACTTTTAGAGATTCATTTGATGTTGATTTTTAAAAAAATTTAATGTTTTAAATATGTCATTTCTTTTTTGATGCATTTCCTTGTTTATGTTGAAAGTGGAATATTTTTCTTACTATTCCTTTGCGAGTACTGTCATTTTTATAAACCTACTTTTACGAACTTCTCTTTGTCCTTAATTGTTTTAAGTTTTAATGTGATGTTTATATGCACACACACATGTATATACATACATATATATGGCAGTTATTCCTCTTAAAATTAGTAGACCTTCTTGTTTCTGTTTAGAAAACTCTTACCCCATGTCTCTTGAAATATTGCTTCTATGCCTTCATTGCTTTTTTCTTTCTAAGACTCCAGCTACACCTATGTTAAAGTTTTCTCCATGACCCAATACCACTTATATTATTTACATATATTTCACCCATTTTTTTCCTTTACTTTTTCATTCTGGATTTTCTACCCATCTCTATTGCTATTAAATGCATACATTGATTTCTCAATTTTAGTTCTATTTTTTTTTTTAGAATATCTGTTTGAATCCTTAATATAGATGTACTTTCTATGGTGAAATTCTCCATCATTTTATCATATTATATTTTGAATATATCAGTAATAGTATCATTGGCCTCTGTTCTCCTTGTTGTGAGTTGGCAAATTTTTCAAGAAGAAAATACAGTGTTAAATGTTAGAGTCACCTCAGTGATTGTCCATTTTGTTACGAAATATGCTTCTCAAGTTATAGTTGCCTTGACTATCTTCCGTAGCCAAATAGTGCTTTCTTTCTCTGTCACTCTCTGTCACACGCGTGCATGCGTGTGTGTATTTTGCCTAGCTTTTATAGTTTTACTCAGGAAGATAAATAATCTGCATCAAAAATGTAGCCCAATTCTAGGCCCACGGGTAGCTAAATATTTAGCAAATATTTTTGAGTGAGGTAATTAACTAAATTCTGAGTTTGTGCTGAGAATCTCATAATGGATATTTTAGTTATAATAGAGCTCCAGAGGATGTAGAGGAGCATCAGACACTTTTCCTATTTGACATTAGTTCAAGGACTTTTACTCATGAAAAAGCTTAAGGTGAGCAGAAACAGAGAGGTGCAAAAGAGATAGAAAACTTTATTTTTATTTTTGACCTTGCAAATTTGACCAAAACAGAGTCTGTTAGTAAATTAAATCTTTTCTCAAAACCCATTTCCAAAATTCTGGCCAAAATTTTTATGAGAAATTATTATGATTCCCTTGAAGGTGTTGATTAAAAGGAAAGAAACTAATGTATTCTAACTCCTTGTTTCATTGTGGTAGGGATATATTGTGCTCTAAAACTTACTGTCATCGGTACTATCAATAGCATGTGGCTTCTAATCCTTCATGCTCTTCAAAGCTCAAACTGATCTGTTGGGAAACTTCATACCAACTTTGTGAGCGGGGCTGAGACTTGAGTGAAGTTAATGAGGCAACAAGGGCATAAAATTTAAGGAGGTACTCTTAAGGGGGCTTCCCAGGTGGCACAGTGGTAAAGAATCTACCTGACAATGCAGGAGAAGCCGGTTTGATTCCTGGGTCAGGAAGATCCCTCGGAGAAGGAAATGGCAACCCACTTCAGCATTCTTGCCTGTACAGTCTCATGGGCAGAGGAGCCTGGCAGGCCTGAGTCCATAGGGTCACAAGGAATCGGACATGACTGAGTGTGTACTCGTTCGTGAGAGTTTCAACCCTGCAATTGAATGTCCCTACATTTGCATGATCCTGGGAGTGAGTGCCTCCTTAAATTTTGTGCCTTTGGTTCCTCACTTGTCTCACCCTGCCATCAATTCTACCTGGGGTGGGTAGACCAAAATTTATTCCCTTGACTTTGTAGTCATGGAAACAGGCATAGAAAGGTAATGTGATTTCCCTAAGGCCATATTGGAACCTGGAAGACTGATCAAGGGAAATAGAAAATAAGTTTGGTAAATATGAGAAGGATACACAATTTTTTGTACAGTATCTGAAAACCAAGTGCAGTGCTTGTCAAACTTAGATCAAAGCCATGTGAATACTTTAGAGCAGTGGTAGTAAATGTAAATTTCATTGTATTAGTTCCCATATATCCCACATGCTTCACAACCTGAATAATTTGAATCCTTGGTTGTACACATTGACTTTATTACTTCTTGTTTTTGTTGATCTCTACCACATCAATCAGGCTTAAAACTGAATTAACAGATGACAGTTAAATTTTGGCAAGCCTTAGCTATGAAATCGAACTATGATTGTGTACTCATTTTTGTTTTTTACCTTAGCCAGTGCAGCATTAATCTTTACAAGCATGGTAATGAAGACACTTGTAGTCAGCATCTATAGAAAAGATCCAACAAGAGATACATTTTACCTGCCAAGAGTGGGCTGTCTCTGTTAGAGAATGAGGAATGATTTACAGGTGTTAATGGGCCTGCGTTATTGTTGAAAGCTGCTCAAGTAAGGCATCTGTGGAACTAGAGAAAGGGCTGTGTTGAAAATGAGTGCACCTGTTTGCAACCTGCTAAAAGATGCGTTGAGGATAAGATATAGTTATCCAAAACAAACAACAACAACAACAAAGAGCAGGGATTATAAAGCCTTGTCTCTTTTTAGTCTTCTTTTTTCCTCTACTCAAGCTTCTTTCTCAGCTGTGAACTGAAAGTTTCATTTTGGATCCGAATCATTTCACTTAGGAGCTAAGGTTGAGTTTAAAGTACTGTCTTTGAAGTGAAGGTCAGTGATTTATCCACTATAGCACCCAACTCCAAATACTTCTGGTAATTAATTATACCTATATCTGTTTTTATAGAGTGAAAGAATAAAGAAATGACAGTCAGCAGTTTTAGGAAATACAAGTTAAAAGTGTCCTATCCTTAAAAATGATATATTGTTTTGGAAAGAAAATTTTAAAGTTGGTAAATGCAATCTAAAATTAAATACAGATTTTGAATTTCAGTCTGTGAAGCTGAAAAGATCAAAGGAAAGTCTCTACAGTACTTTGGAATTTGGTCTAATACTTCCTGGGAGGTCATTTACTCCCATAATTTAGTCGGACTTATTTTGGCTTCAGGTCTATTAAAAATGTGCAGCAAAAAAGGAGGCCTCTTTTTACTTTAATTTTTAACCACAACTTGTCAGTAGAAAAGAAAGGTGTCTGAAAGAGGATCATCTATCATAGTCCTAATATCATAGCTATTAGCTTTCAAATCTTCTGACTTTTTAAGTCTGAGAGAGAAACTCACCTTGAAATGTCTGCATTTTAACTCTTTCCAGATCTGTGGAAAGGCAGATGTGCTGCAATGCAGTCACCACCCACTATGACATCCATGGTTATCACACCTTAGCTAAGAAAATTTAGGTATCAAGAGGATTGGATTTGTTATTAGATACAGTTTCTTTTGGGCTTCCTGCCCTGAAGAAGGAAGTAACAACCCACTCCAGGATTCTTGTCCATGAGATTTCCCAAATCTCATGGACAAAGGAGCCTGGTGGGCTATAGTCCATGGGGTTGCAAGACAGTCAGACACCACTGAGTGACTAAACAACAACAACACAGTTTCTGTCTGCTGTTTTCAGATAATTGAACCCTACTGATGTGATTTCAACTCATCAGTGGGTAGTTAAGTACCTCGAACAAAGTCCTATCCTTTTTCGTTTTCCCCGTTTCTTCCTGTATCTCTTTCTCCCCTTTCCTCTCTCTCTCTCTCTTTCCTCTCATCCTTCTCAGTCTCTGGCTTTTCACTCACAATACACTGGGAAGGAGAAATTATCTATCTATCTATATATTAATTCAGAGGCTATATTATGTAAAAACTCAAGTGCTTGGCTGGAAGGAATCTTGTGTTCTACCTTTCTTGCCTGTGGGTTTCATTGTACAAGTCATTTCATTTCTGTAGTCTTCAGTTTTCTTATTTGGAAAATAGAGGGGATTGAGTTTGATGAGATTTGAAGTCTTTCCTATTCCTGAACCTGTTCTGAGCATGCTTCCCCTGGAATACTAGTAATTACTATTTGACAATGACACATCCTACAGAGAAGTGCTTGTCTCCTCTGAATCTGGGCCCAGAAAACTGACACAGGATTACCTTAATTGTGTCAATATAGTTCAACTAAGCTTTCTAAATAATTTCTTATCACAGCAGATTTCCAGCCACTGTGAGGATGGTAAACGACATTCAGCTCATGCTGAGTGGCTGCCTGGAGTCTTGTGCTGAGGATTGTGAAGCAGGTTCCAGGGAGTGCAATGAACTCTGAACACTGGCTTTCACTGGTGAGCGCGGGCTAAGTGGGGCTCACCTACCACTTGTTTGTCATCCTTAACCTCCCACGGTGTCAGTTTGTGGAAAATGCACTAGTGCAAAGACCTTACCATAAATTCCAACTTGAATGAAATAAAATACAAGGCATAAACAAGGCTTTTGTAACCACCTTTACATGGAGCTGCCAACTGCAGTTGCAACCTCTACAAACTTATAGATTTCTAATACTTGTCAATCTTGAAATTGTTATTTATGACTTCAAGAAATGCATTTGTTTAATTTTGACCCCCCTAAAACACACTCACAGAATGGAAGTTTATTTTATTTAAAAATCTAGGAATTTCAGGGTATTTATACTCTGCTTTTTAAACATATTTTAGAGAGTTGTCTTACTAACTTGTCTACTGAAATCCTTAAACAATTCTTTGTTGACTTGGTTTAGATATGTCAAAGGGCCATTTCTTTGCCCACTTTTTGACGCAAATAAAATAAATTCCACAATACCTGCAACATAAAAAGCTTATTTGCGTCTTATGTGCTTCTTAACTTTTGCAGTTGAAAGGTTCTTACTCCCATAATGCAGCCTATGCTAAGTCGCTTCAGTCGTGTCCAACTCTGTGCGACCCCAGAGACGGCAGCCCACCAGGCTCCCCCGTCCCTGGGATTCTCCAGGCAAGAACACTGGAGTGGGTGCCATTTCCTTCTCCAATGCATGAAAGTGAAAAGTGAAAGTGAAGTCGCTCAGTCGTGTCCGACTCTTTGCGACCCCATGGACTGCAGCCCACCAGGCTCCTCTGTCCATGGGGTTTTCCAGGCAAGAGTACTGGAGTGGGGTGCCATTGCCTTCTCCAAATGCAGCCTATACTGTGTTATAATAAATATTTAGCCTTAATTTTAAATTTGGTAGCTAAGTGCACATGTAGGAGTCTTTAAGAAGGAATAGTTTTCCACACTATTTTGCTAACCATTGTAATTTACATTTAAGATTTTCAGTTAATTTAGTGACAATAGTAATTTCAAATTCAACCATAGATGTTTTGCTTTCCCATGTCTTCATACCTCTTCCATGTGCTTTGGAAATACTTATCATTTATCTGTGTTGAGATATGTTGCTAAACAACTTTATTTTGGATCTACACATTACATTTTCACTCTGACCATTGTTGACATCAATGAGATAACTATTATCTTCTGATAAGTATGCACCTGGTTTCATAGTTTCCTGTGATAGTGGGAAACAACAAAAGCAAAAGGTTCCTATGGTAGTGTAAAACAACAAAAAGCAAAAATTGAAAGTCTACAATCTTCTGTAAAATTTACTGGGAACTTATTTCAGTTTTATATGAATGTCTACCAGTTATCATGAGGCTGAGCATCATCTGTCAGAAACAAACACATCGAAGATACCAAGCTTGTTCATTGCTCACAGATTTTCTTTTATTATAGTATTAAGCACAGGATCTGAGGTACTAAATGTATAGTACATCAGAAAAATATTATCTTCTATAAATACAATGATGTGGATTTGTTCCTATTCAGAAGACATGCTGAAAATGCTGTTAGGATATTGTATACTGATTTCTTTCAGGCTGTAATAGCTAATCCCCCTTTTGGATTGGTGCAAGCAGTCAAATCACTCCCAAATCTTCAGGAAATGAAAGGCAAGATCACTAATCACTGCATGCATACTTCACTTTAATATTTCATTCAGCATTGATAGAAGATCATAATGGAAGATATTTTGAAAGGGCACAGCACAATTGTACTCAGTGGGCCATGTGTAATATTTGAAAGTGTAACATCTCTGTGGGTACTTTGTAAGCTGCAGCGGTTAGGTGAAGAATAAATGTTAAACCAGATTCTCCCAGTCATCCAATCAAAAACATTTGTTATGTGCCCTCTGTGTGTAAAGAATTGTATTAAGTGTATAGTTTTGTCTCTGCTCTTTTTTAAAACTATGCTCCTGGTGTGTTTTAAGCGGAGGTAGGTGGGTCTTGTCACTAAAATAAAATAAAGGCATTTTTTCCCAGTTTCTAGAAAGTATTAGTTAGCTTACTGCTTAGAGTTTTATCAATTTTAGTTTTTCCCCTGCTAGTTTTCTCAAATGTTTGATACTTGGTATTGCTTGTTTATGTTTTAGCTTATTTTAGACAGTTTTAGAATTATGACTTTTTAAGTTTAGTATGTTTTTTATGTTCTGGAAACAATGTCATGATCACCAGGTATTCTTTCTGTCCTGTAAGCAAATTTGAATACCAATATGACTTAAGTTGTCTTGGAACAACTAATTAATTTGATTCAAGTTGCTAAAAATTAGTATATTCAGACAGTTGACAAAATACAAATTTCTAAAGTATAATCATGTACTTTGAAAGAATTAGTGCGTTGCTTTATGAAGTTGAAGAGTTGAAATAGGTTTGATCCCAGGAGGGTTTGGTTCATGTTGTTTTAACTTACACGATTTTCTAGGGAGTGAAATTAAATCATGTCTATTATTTTTTTATGCCATTCATCTCCTACAATTACATCAGACCATCTGTAAATTTAGACTTCATGGAATATATAATAAACTTGTTTTTGTCAAATTGCATTAGCTTATTATTTAATAATAACAGCAAATTCTTACTGAGCACATACTTTGTGTCGGTAGCACATACTATGTTCTACAAGCATTGATTCTTTTAAACCTCATAATCACCTTATATTACCTCCTTTATTCAGATGAGGAAACTGATCCAAAAAGGTAAAGTAAACTAAACTTAGACAACTAACGTGTCACAGACCAGAGGTTTGAAGCCTGGCAGTTGGGCTACAAGAGTCTGTGTCCCTGACAGTTGACCTGAACTAACCCCACTTTTTTTCCTTAATTCAAGAATAGTATATTATTTAGGATGCCTTTAGTTGCAAGTATCACCCTAACCTAAACTGCTGGCAAGAGTAAAAATAATTTACTGCTTCACATAACTAAAAAAACTAGAAATAGCAGTTTTGCTTCAGGCAAGGCTTGATTTATTGATTCTATGATGTCACTAAGAACTCAGTTTCCTTCAGTCTCAAGACTCTGTTTTCCCAAGATGGATGCTAGTCACATAAAAGGAAAATGCTTCCTTACTCACATTCAGCAAGGAAAAGAGTGTGTTGGTCTCAGTATTTCTTTTTTTTTTTTAATATAAATTTATTTATTTTTTTAAATTTTATTTTATTTTTAAACTTTACAAATTGTATTAGTTTTGCCAAATATCAAAATGAATCCACCACAGGTATACATGTGTTCCCCATCCTGAACCTTCCTCCCTCCTCCCTCCCCATACCATCACTCTGGGTCGTCCCAGTGCACTAACCCCAAGCATCCAGTATCGTGCATTGAACCTGGACTGGCAACTCGTTTCATACATGATATTATACATGTTTCAATGCCATTCTCCAAAATCTTCCCACCCTCTCCCTCTGCAACAGAGTCCATAAGACTGTTCTATACATCAGTGTCTCTTTTGCTGTCTCGTACACAGGGTTATTGTTAGCATCTTTCTAAATTCCATATATATGCGTTAGTATACTGTATTGCTGCTTTTCTTTCTGGCTTACTTCAAATTGGAGGTTAATTACTTTACAATATTGTATTGGTTTTGCCATACATCAACATGAATCTGCCACGGTGTACACGTGTTCCCCATCCTGAACCACCATCCCACCTCCCTCCCCGTACCATCCCTCTGGATCATCCCAGTGCACCAGCCCCAAGCATCCAGTATCATGCATCAAACTTGGACTGGTGATTCGTTTCATATATGATATTATACATGTTTCAATGCCATTCTCCCAAATCATCCCACCCTCTCCCTCTCCCACAGGGTCCAAAAGACTGTTCTATACATCTGTGTCTCTTTTGCTGTCTCACATACAAGGTTATCGTTACCATCTTTCTAAATTCCATATATATGCATTAGTATACTGTATTGGTGTTTTTCTTTCTGTCTTACTTCACTCTGTATAATAGGCTTCAGTTTCATTCACCTCATTAGAACTGATTCAAGTGTATTCTTTTTAATGGCTGAGTAATACTCCTTGGAAGGAAAGTTATGACCAACCGAGATAGCATATTCAAAAGCAGAGACATTACTTTGCCAACAAAGATCTGTCTAGTCAAGGCTATGGCTTTTCCTGTGGTCATGTATGGATGTGAGAGTTGGACTGTGAAGAAGGCTGAGCTCCAAAGAATTGATGCTTTTAAACTGTGGTGTTGGAGAAGACTCTTGAGAGTCCCTTGGACTGCAAGGAGATCAGCCCTGGGATTTCTTTGGAGGGAATGATGCTGAAGCTGAAACTCCAGTACTTTGGCCACCTCATGCGAAGAGTTGACTCATTGGAAAAGACTCTGATGCTGGGAGGGATTGGGGGCAGGAGGGAGGAGGAAGGGGGACGGACGAGGAGGGA
>NW_011495014.1:5816110-5832116 GCF_000754665.1 Bison bison bison
GCGATTCATGGGGTCACGAAGAGTCAGACACGACTGAGCGACTGAACTGAACTGAACTGAATACTCCATTGTGTATATGTACCACAGCTTTCTTATCTATTCATCTGCTGATGGACATCTAGGTTGCTTCCATGTCCTGGCTATTATAAACAGTGCTGCGATGAACATTGGGGTACATGTGTCTCTTTCAATTCTGGTTTCCTCTGTGTGTATGCCCAGCAGTGGGATTGCTGGGTCATAGGCAGTATTTCTTAGAGAAGTCCTGATTGTCTTCATGAATGAGCCAGTTTAAGTTGCTGACTGCCCCAAGTCAGTGAATGTGGTCACAGAGATATAATGCTCTGCTTGGCTTAAGTTAGATCGCCTATGTGTCCTTGAAACCACAGAGACCCTAAACGGGCTTTTGATGAAGCAGAATATAGATATTCCAAAAGAAGTAAAAGTGTTCGTCTCTCCGTCGTGCCTGACTCTGCGCGAACACCATGGACTGTAGCCCACCAGGCTCCTCTGTCCATGGAATTCTCCAGGCAAGTGTACTGGAGCAGATTGCCATTCCCTGCTCCAGGGTATCTTCCCAACCCAGGGATTGAACCTGGGTGTCCCGCTTTGCAAGCAGATTCTTTACCACCTGAGTTACCAGGGAGGCCCAGATATTCTGAAAGTAAGCTACAAATGTATGCAGAATATACTATTTCTGTATTCAAGTGTTTGTGTTATATGTGTAATATATACGTGTTGAAGCTGAAACTCCAATACTTTGGCCACATGATGTGAATAACTGATTTATTTGAAAAGACCCTGATGCTGGGAAAGATTGAATGCAGGAGAAGAAGGGGACAACAGAGGATGAGATGGTTGGATGGCATCACCGACTCAATGGGCATGCGTTTGACTAAACTAAGGAGTTGATGATGGACTGGGAGGCCTGGTGTGCTGCGGTCCATGGGGTCACAAAGAGTAAGACACAACTGAGAGACTGAACTGAATCTTTTATCATCTATCTATCCATCCATCCATTATCTATCTTTGCCTGATACCTTTCCTTAGAGATCAGTCCTTGAACTGAGAAAGATGCCATGCAAAAATAATCATTTTGTCAGGCTACCATAAAAGTAGTAATGGCTACTGAAAACAAGATTTATTCTGATTTAATTTTTTGGACATTTGGTACACTCAGTAAAACAGAGAAAAATAACATTGCGTTGAAAATGATTTTTTTTTAAATCTCACTAACTGACATAGTTAGCTATAGTTGTTATAGGAATAATTTTTTCTTTCTTTAGTACTGTTTTTTCTTTTTATTCACATTCTTTTAGACACTAGGTACTTCTCTGTGGTATGGAACACACAGAGACTATAGTCTGACAAGTTTCAATGCCAAGGTTGTATTGGCAGCTTGTGATACGGAGTTATGAAATTCTTGTCCAAAGCGGACACACATGCTTCACATCAGATGCTTAGAGACACTATTAAAAAAAAACAACCCTCTGGGTTCTCATGTTAAGGCTGCTGATGCTGCTGCTATGTTGCTTCAGTCGTGTCTGACTCTGTGCGACCCCATAGATGGCAGCCCATCAGGCTCCCCCGGACTGTGATTCTCCAGGCAAGGACACTGGAGTGGGTTGCCGTTTCCTTCTCCAATGCATGAAAAGTGAAAGTGAAGTTGCTCAGTCGTGTCTGACTCCTAGCGACCCCATGGACCACAGCCTACCAGGCTCCTCCGTCCATGGGAGTTTCCAGGCAAGAGTATTGGACATGTCAAGGCTAAACCATTTAAAAAGTACAATAATAAACATGCAAGTGGGAGAAAAGACAAAAAAAGATAAGTGACTTTGGTATTTTTTCAGTTTCTGGCATCCTAAACAGAAATCCTCACTTACGCATCTCAATGTTACAATGTATGACATACACAGTGTAGTTGAACCTAGAAATTGTGAATGAGAAAGTGACCTTTCTGTAATTGTATGGAAATATTATCTTTTTTTAAGTCTTATGTTCTTGTTTCAAATCAGCTGTGGTGATCTACTTGAATTGACTATCCTGTTTTATAGATTTATACAGCAAGGAATAAAAATATTTTATTAAATATGCATGTGAATTGTAGAATTTTGGGAATTTTCTCCACCTTTCAAAAAATTGTAAAGATATACGGTCATAAAATCTGATATATCCGAGTAGAATATACCTCTCGAAATAACAATGGAGAAAAGTGAAAAATAAAACATCTTAATTAAAATGTTATTACACTTATATTTTAAAAAGTAAAACTTTATATTAAGATGGTTTTAGATTTACAGAAAAGTTGCAAGATGATGCAGAAAGTTCCTGTGTGACCTACATGTTGTTTTCTATGTTATCAACATCTTATATTAGTAAACCAATATAATAAACCAATACTGATATATTATTATTAACCAAAGTCCATACTTTCTACAGAGATTCTTAGTTTGGAGGGTTCAGGATAGGGAATACATGTATACCTGTGGCAGATTCATTTCAATATTTGGCAAAACTAACACAATATTGTAAAGTTTAAAATTAAAATAAAATTTAAAAAATAAAATAAAATTTTACTTTGGAACAGTTTAATATATACACAATTATTGTGAAGGAGTACAGAGAGTTCTTATCGACCCCACACTGCATTTTCCCTATTATTGACATCTTACGTAAATATGGTACATTTGTCACGATGAATGAGCCAATACTGATGCTCAGTGTTTTCAGCATTTGAAAAGTTCACACTGCATTCAGATTTCCTCAGTTTCCCCTTAGTGTCCTTTTTCTCTTTCACAATCCCATGTAGGACACCACACTACATTTAGTCCTCACATCTCTATAGGCTCCCCTGGGTTGTGACGGTCTCTCAGACATTCCTTGTTTTTATTGACCCTGACAGTGTTGAGGATTATTGATCAGGTAGTTTTGTAGAATGCCCCTCAGTTGAGATTTTTCTGATATTTTCATCATGATTAGACTGGATCTGTGAGATTTGGGGGAGAAGACCACTGAGATAAAGTAAAATTATCTTCACATATATCAAAAGTATATGTGAGCTCCCAGCATTGATGTTACCCTTGGTCACCTGGCTGAGGTAGTATTTGTCAGGTTTCTTCACGGTAACCTACTTTTTTCCCCTTCATTGTCACACTGTTCTCTTTGGAAAATTACTTTGTACAGCCTGCACTTATTGAGAGAAGCAATTATGTTCTATCTTCTAAGGACAGAGTGTCTAACCCAATTATTTGCAGTTCTATACAGAAGAATTTATTCTTTATTTTTTCACAAAATTATTTACTTACATTGGTATTTTAGAAATACAATTAAACCAATAGCATAGCTCTTACTTAAATATTTATTAGAAAGAGTTGACCACATGGTCTACTAGACCAGCGTTCTATGCTTGTTGTTCAGTTGCTAAGTCATGTCCAGCTCTCTGCGACCCCATGGACTGCCAGGCTTCCCTGTCCTTCATTATCTCCTGGAGTTTGTTCAAATTCATGTCCTTGAGTTGGTGATGCCATCTAACCACCTCATCCTCTGCTATTCCCTTCTTGTTGGTATTAATTGGAAATGCCCAGTATTCCGGGGAGGGCATGACATCCTCCCTGGGTGTACACTTAACTTCATCTCTGGATTATGATGTCTGTCACATCTCTTCTAAAATCTTTCTGTTTCCTTTGTTTAATACCACATCTTAGTGATAATGGATTACAGTAGTCTATAATCTTCTGGGTAAAGTAGGAAATATTTGGATTTGTTCTAATTGCATCTCCCTGAACACTTATTAGCAACAAACACAGCAGCAGCAACAACAGTAATTAGTTGAATGATTTGTTGAATAAACCCCATTATGCTAAGTGTTATATACTGAAATTTCAGCCTAACATTTGTATAAATTATAATTAATTTTCCTAATTTTAAAGAATAGGTAACCTTCAGTGTATTAAATAATTTGACCAAGGTCACACAACTGGCAAATGACAAAATTGAAATTTAAAGTAAGAAATATAAGAATTTTCAAAATTGTAAGTTACCGACTACCTTTTAAGGTCTCAACTTACTGTATCACTCATGGTATTAAAGACTTCAAGGATTTCCCCTCTCTGGTTGACTGACTTTTTGAGTCAGCTGTTACATTTGCACCATTCCTGCACTTTGATAGCTTAAGTTTTTTTCTGTAATAATAATATCATGTGTGAATCTAATAATATCATGTGTGAAATGCAAATATAGGAATTTTTTAGTGATTTGTTGCATATGCATTTGTGTTTTATTGTTGGGATTAACATCATGTCTGCTGGTTGTTATTCTGTTCTTCCAATAGATTCCTTGATGCCTATAATTTTATTAACATTTTGACAAGAGTATCCATTAATCCATACCCTCAACTAATTGCCACTGACCACCTAAATATATTATGGGGGGATACAAGCTGAAAAAGACTAACGTTGTCTTAAGTAAAACTATAGGTGGATGGAAATAATGTATATATCAATACATTACAAGGACAGAAAGTGGTAAAAATTATGAAAATTAGTATAAAGAGTTCAGGAAAAAGATTAATTATGAAGAGGAATATCAGAAGGAGGTAACATTTTCCTTAGGTCTTAAACAACTGGCAAGATTTGCAAACATGTATGGATGTGAATGGGACTTACCCAACAGCTCAGAGGTAAAGAATCCGCCTGCAGTGCTGGAGCCGCAGGAGATACAGGTTCGATCCTTGGGTTGGGAAGATCCCCTGGAACTCCAGTATTCCTGGAGAATACTGGAAACCCAGAGAATTCCATGGACAGAGGAGCCTAGTGGGCTACAGCCCGTAGAGTCACAGAGTCGGACATGACTAAAGCAACTTAGCATGCAGACACTCATGAACATGGATGGGCATAGTATAAAGTAGAATTGATCACCAAGACTCTCTTTTCTTCTCCTCCTTTTAGTCTCTCGGACTCCTTTAGGTGTTCATTATCTTCTCCCTGCCATTTAAATATAAAATACTTGACTTCTGTCTGCAATTCTCTTCTCTGTTTTTTGTATATACACTCTGTAGCTTCAACTATCAGTCACATGCTGAGAACTCCAGACTTTTCTATTCACCTGCCTACAAAATATCTCAACAGGCATCTCAAACCAGTGTGTCAAAAATAACCCCTGCTCATTTTCTTTGATATATAATAATACCTAAAATAACTTACTTTTGAGTCAAGCTTTTCTGGGTTCGAGTATAGCTTCTATCACATACTATCTGAGAGATTCTGGGCAAGTTAGTAAACCAGTCTAAGCCTCATGGTTTTGTTTTGTTTTTTTTACACTAAGACAAATAGCAATTGTGCCTGCTTTATTTAGATATTATAAAAATCAAAGAGATGTGAATGTCTAAGCTCTCAGGGTTAGTTGTTATTACCATTATTCACACAATTGTAGTAAAGAATGCCACCACCCACTTGATCACCCAAACTCCAGTGGCCACCACCAGTGAAATTCTTTGGTGTCAGCTTCCACTGGTGCAGTCAGTTCTATGTCAGCAGAATGTCTTTTCTCTATATGTCTCTCTTCTACCTTCTTCTCTGTCCCTACTTTCTACTTACTTAGTCCAGGCCTTAGTCCTATAATTATGATGAATGGCAGCTGAATTATTGCTATTGATTATATTTTGCTTTAATTCTTTGCGTTGTTGCAAAACTAATGTTTCTAATATGCAAATCTGATTTTTCTTCTCTGCTTTCATCAGTGACTCCGTATTCTCTTTAGCGTGATCTGGTCTCTGCAAGACCTCCTGAATTATCTCTAGTAAACTCATAATCGTAAATATCATAGTTTCCAAATCTCCACCCCCGCCCTCATGCTACTTCTCTTTTCCCCCAACTTTTTATACTGTTTTACATGTCTACTGCTTGGAACCTTCCAGCAATGTCTTCTCTACCCAAGCTGCAATACATGTCCTGAACTCTGAACAATCTCTTCTACAATGCCTTTAAGAGAGAAACAGCTACTTTGAATCTCTATAGTAAATTTTAATGCTGTTTCTGTAATACTTTAATCTTCTGTTGCATTTATTCATTTACAAGCCTTTCTGTCCCACCAGACTATGCATTGCTTGAGGGCAGGAATTTCACATCTAATTTTGCATTCATTCTCAGATCCAAGTAAAGTGCTTGGTGAATAATAGGTATTTGATAAAATCTTGTATAAATTGTTTAATAAGTTGGATCCAAATAATCAAAGTTTATTCATATCCTCACATTTCTGTCCATTCATATTAATTTAAAGAACATATGTATTTTTGAAACTTCATACTTTGCTAGAAAGAGAAGTTTGCATTGGAAACTCAAGGATTCTGGATTACTTACCCACTATAATTTTGTACTGATTAAATATCTACCATAATTTAACATTTCCACTAGTATCAGACTGAGCTCTAAATATATCTTTCTTCATTTATCTTATCCCATTGTTTGTTGTTTCTAAACTAGATCCTACCTATGTCAAGATAACTCCCGCTGATGGCATAGGGGCCCCGTTTTTCAGACATATTTTTGGAAAGAATACTTACTTAGGGTTTTCCTTCATCTGATATAGAATTCAAAAATAAATTTATGTTTGATGGACAGAGCTAGCAAAGATGCCTGGTATCTACTTAATTTATCCTGTCTCCAGGTACATGCAATTACCCATTTATTAAGAAATAAAATGTAAGACTAAAAGCATTTAATTTTAATTGCCTCTGATGTGCACCATATTGTCACTTTTACTGGCTCACTATGGCTGCCCAGCTAGAATTTCTCTTTCATGCAAACAACAGGACTAAATTGAATTACATAAAAGAAGCTACACACTGACTCCCAGCAGTATGTTTTGACAAAACATTTTGTCTCCTTAAATGATTTCAGATGCTGCAGTCAAAAGCCTTGACTGCAAGTAATGGGTTCATAAAACCTATTTAAAAAAAAATTTTTACCTGACAGTAATGCTGTGCAAATATCTGCACTTCTAGTTCACCTGCTCCACTTGTTTACATCAAGATTTTAATAGAATGACTGTCACAGAGCAACCACTAAAGGCCACTGTTTGATAAGTTGCTGTAAAAACACACTGTTTAAAATGGGAATTTCCTTCCTAAATTCAGTCATCATGAAGGGTGATGGTTAAAAAAATATTGAAGAAACATGTTTTCATGGAAGACCTCAATAAAATTCTGAGTTAAGTGACATTCTAAATAGCAGTGACTTTCAGAGCCTAAAGTTTGAGTTGTTAAAGCAGCATCTGGCAAGAAATACTGCACATAGTAGTTTCTCAATAAATGTATTCCTTCAGTAATTATGACACCTGTTCTTTAAAACATTGCTTCAGAGTCTGAATTGTACTCTATGATATTTAACTCTATCAAATAAAATATAAATAATTTCCATAATAAAATGGCATTTGTATTTTAAAGATTTAAATATACACTGCTTTACATGTTTTGCTTATTTACTCTTAAATCCATGCTGTGATGAAACAAATAAGATCTTAATAATGAATTTAAGGTTTATTTAGTGCCTAACTATATGCCTTGCAAGGTGTTAAACACTTTGTATAAATTTTCTTTTTAACCTTATCAATCTGATGAGATAGGTACTGTTTATGAAGAATCTATAAGAAGCTGTTTTATTTCTTAGAATTAATTTTTTCCATTAACTAAAAATGTTATCTAATTATAATACCACAATAGCAGAGTAATATATGGGAAACATTCAGTATCTTCACAGAATTACTTTTTTCTTTTTTTACTTCTCAACATGTTTGGACTATGACCTTATTTCTCATTGGGACATATTTCAACGCCTGATTTTTTTTATTTTTAATAAACTCTGCAACTTCTTTTAATATCTCAAATTCAGCTTCAGTCTTAACAAGGTGAATTCCACACCTGTTTTAGTTTGGCTTTTCAGTTCTGTGAAATAAACAGCAAAAGTGTTAGTTAGCATTATCTACTTTTTAAGAACTTAAAATTATCATTTTAAATATCAAGCACCATAGTTACTATCACCGTATGAATTTGAAAATGCAAAAAATTAATTGTAGACTCTCATATATTTTGTCAAGATTGGATACTTCTGTTTTATTTTCTACCTTCAAAATTGTGCTAAATCCTATTCATTTAAATCTGTGTTCTTCAGTCCAACCTTTTTTCCCAAAGGCATTTGTTTCTTTGCAGGAATTCCCAGAATGGTGTAAAATACGAATTGGTTCTAAATGCCATTCTCTTTCTTAGCAGACTACTTCCACACTGTTAAAGAACATTTGTAGTGTAAAATTATTGATACTATTTTAGTTCTCTTCTATTCTAAGTAAAATATCTCATGTACTCTCTTGCTCATTTTATTTCATCAGTGTCTATAATTTGAAAATAGGAAGGAAATTAGATTTAGGCCTACAATGAGATGGTATTTGGGGGAATTACAACATCCCTTGTGATATTAAAGATTTACCAGTTTACTCTATTGAAGAAGGGATGGCAGTCCATTTTTTATCTGTCTTATTCTATAATATTGCCATTAGTATGTATTCCAAATCTATGCTACTTTGACAAAGTCTCTAGCAAGGGCCTCTATGAATCAGCATGTGTAAATCCTTGAACCTTGAGATTGAGACAGCATTGAAGATGTGCATCCCTGAAACGATTTTGCTACTCACAGCACATCATTTCTTCACCACAGGGAGAAACTTCAGAAAATATTTGAATCCAACACTCTCATAGCAGTATTTGTTTACTCTCTTGCTCAGGAAAAATGTTTTAGCATCTCTCACACTTATGACATTTCTAAGAATTGAAGAACCATAGTGTTAGAACTGAAGTGTATTTTAAATATGGTTTAGTTATTCAGAAGGACAAAATTGTGACTCTAATGTTCATCCACTTGGCAAACTCAGGAGACAAATAAATAGAAGGACCCAGAAAGAGGCTCCTGTCCCTACCTGGTCATCTTTACCTCTGGACTCTAGATGCGATTAGTGCAAAAGCATCCCTCTCCCCTTCCCCCAGTCTCTTACCAGGACTAGGAACTCTTATCTTTTGCAATACTTCACTTCCCTATTTACTCCAGGTCAAGTGCTCTCATAGGAAGGAAGTGTGTGAGGATCAAGGGATTGAACATTACGCAAAGACAATTGTATTGTGTTGACATGCTTGGGACTTTGTAACCTTGAGTAAATTATGAGGTTGCTTTAAACCACAGTTTGGCCATCTCTAAAATTAAGATAATTATATTTATTCATAGCATAGTTTGAGGAATTTCTGTGCTAATTCATGGGATGCATTTATCCCAGCATATAGAAACCTTCAACAAATATTAAACACTGCTTCTGTTAGGGGAAGCACACTGACTGAAACCACCCACCCTGGCCAGACACCATAGTAACCATTTGCATGAGCTGTTTTATGACAGGAGATCCTGGTAAGGAACACAGAACTAATAAGCTACCACCAACAGGAAGAGTTCAGGAAAGGTCAAAAGGAGACACCACATGCCCAACCACCTCCCAGAATCCTCCTCTCTGGCATCCATCTTGGCTGAACAAGGCGTGCACCACCAGGAAGGACTCTGAGTCAGAATGACTGGCTAAAGACAACCTGGAAACTAACCCCATCACCATAAAACCTGAGACTGCGAGCCACATGGCAGAGCCGTTCTCCTGGGTTCCCTTACCCTACTGCTCTCCACCCGGGTGCCCTTTCCCGATAAAATCTCTTGCTTTGTCAGCACATGTGTCTCCTCGGACAATTCATTTCCAAGTGTTAGACAAGAGCCCAGTTTTGGGCCCTGGAAGGGGTCTTCCTTCCTGCAACACTTCTAGATTTGTTTATCTGTGTCTGGTCAGTTGGTATGGGCAGAAGTAAAGATGAGTGGTTTCTTGATATGTAATTTATTGTGTCTCAAAAATCAGTAATTGATAGATCTCTATTTAAAATTCTTATTTTTAAAGTAAACATTTAATTATAGTATTACTGCAAAAGGGTAAATTGTATGTTTTGCATACAATTTTTCATAAAAATATCTTGTAACTACCATATATCAAGAAATAGGACATAAGTGAGTTCCCGAAGGCTTTTTTCTTCACTATTCTCCTAATTACCATTGACTAGTTTGCCTGTTTTAAAATTTTCTGTGAATGCAATTTCTGTGAATGGAATTTGTGTCTGGTTTGTGTTTATAAGATTAACTTATGTTGCTAAGTGCATCAGTATATGTTTATTCTCATGACATGGAAATATCACAAATTATACATTCACTCTAAAGGTGATGTACGGTTGTTATTATGACTAATAATGTCTGCTATTGTTATCTTCTAGTGTATTTTTCATTTCAGTTGTTATATTCATCAATTGTGTTTGTTTGTTTTCCATAGTTTCTAATTCTTTGTTAAAAAATTATAATTTCTTGCCCCGTGCCTCCATTCTTATCCCAAGTTCTTTGATCATCTTTTTGATCATTACTCTAAACTCTTTCTCAGGTAGATTTCTTGTCTCCTATTGCCAGTTCTTCTGGGGTTTTATCTTGTTCTTTCTTGTGTAATACATTCCTCTGTCATCTTGTTTTGTCTAAATTGCTATTTTTAGGTATGTGGTAGATTAGTTACGTTTTCTCACCCTGGAGAAGTAGCCCTCTGTAAGAGATGTCCTATATATTCCAACAGTGCACTCTTTTATTTTCATCCAAGTGCCAAGGCCAGCTGGTCCCAGAGTAGTATCTAACCTGCATTTGTGAATTCTGTATATAGGTTGTGGGAACACTGTTTTCTTGCCTCTGGTGTCTGTGCTGTCTTGGACAAAGTTGGTCTAGAGGTTTCTGCAGGCTTTCTGGCAGAAGGGGCTGGTGCCTGCCCACTAGTGGATGAAGATAGGTCTCGGCCCTCTGGCAGACAGGGCCATTTCTAGGGATGTATCTAGTGGCACCTGTGGGATAAGGAAATTGTTGGGCAGTCTATCTGCTGATAGGTCTGCATGTGTTCCCACTCAGTTCTTTAGCCTGAGGCATTCCAGCACTGGAGCCTAGAGGCTGTTAGATGGGGCCAAGTCTTGGGGCTAATGACCCAAGCATGATATCAGCCCCCACGAGAGATGCAGATGAATACTCCCAGATGTGTTCACCACCAGCATCTTTGTCCCCAGAGAGAGCCACAGCTGCTCCCTGCCTCCCTAAGAGACCTTCCAAGATGAGCAGGAAGGTCTGGCCTAGTCTGTTATGAAATTACTGCTTTTCCTCTTTGTCCTGGGGCTTCCCAGGTGGCTTAGCTTCCCTTGTAGTTCAGTTGGTAAAGAATCTGCCCATAATGCAGGAGACCTGGGTTCAATCCCTGGGTTGGGAAGATTCCCTGGAGAAGGAAATCACAACCCACTCCAATATTCTTGCCTGGAAAATCCCATGGACAGAGAAACCTGCAGGCTACCGTCCATGAGGTCGTAAGAGTCGGACACGACTTAGCAACTAAAACACCACCCTTGGTTCTGGTGTGAATAAGATTTTGCATGTGCCCTTGAGGGCAATCTCTATTTCCCCCAGTCCTGTGGGGCTCCTGCAATTAAGCCCCACTGGCCTTCAAAGTGAAATGGTCTGGGGGCTCCTATTCCCAGTGCTGGCCCTGCAGACTGGGGTCCTGACATGGGGCTCAACGTTCTCACTGTGGTGGGAGAACCTCTGTAATATAATTATTCTCCAATTTGTGGATTGTGCATCTGAGGATTATGGGATCTGACTATATGGTGAGTCCACTCCTCCTACCAGTCTTGTTTTCATTTATTCCTTATGTCTTTAGTTGTAGAAGATCTTCTCTGATAGGTTTCAGACTTTTTCAATGATGGTTGTTTTGCAGATTGTTGTGATTTCTTTGTGCTCACGAGCTGAGGGTCTTTCTTCTCCACCATCTTGACTGTTTTACCTTATGCTATTCATTTACTTAGTGTAGTACATTTTATTTTTTATATCCCTGAATAAATCTAATTGGTTGTGATACATTATGTTCTTATGTATCACTGGATTTGATTTAGGATTTTTTATTTAGGATTTTTGCCTCTATGTTATAAGAAAGTTGGATTGTGATTTTCGTTTCTTATTGTATATATTTATTTCTATCACTATTCACTTGACAATAATATATACTCTGTTGGATTCAGTGATCTATACATGTAAATTAGATTAAAGTTATTAATCATGTTTTTCAGATCCCGATTTTTATAGATTTTATAGATCTATATTTTTATAGATAAATTTTGGGGTGCTTATTTTGCCATTGTAAATATGGTTATCTTTTGCTATAACTGTGGATTTTTCTATTTAGTTTTGTCAATTTCTTTATAAATTGTGAGATGAGATGTTATTGGAGGCATATAAATTCAGAATAGTTATATATTCCTGGGTGATTAGCTCCTTTACCTTTATTAAAAATTTCTCCCTAGTTCTGCTAATACTTATTTTCTTAAAATTTCTTCTGTATGATATTAATGTATCATCAATAACTTGCTTTCAGTCAGTTTGAACATGATAAATCTTTTTTCCATCATTTTACATTAATTTTCCTATATCCTTATTAAAGTTGAGTTTTCTTTCTGTGTTCTTACTAAAGTTGAGTAAGGACTCTGAGTTTAACTTTTTAACTTGTCAAACAATATTAGTATTTTAATTGAAGTAGTTTGTTTACACTTAAGGGTTTATATCTATTGTCTTCTATTTCCCACTGTTCTTTATTCTTTTTTTCTCACTTTGATTTTTTTGACTAATCATGCATTGTTATTTTATCCCATCCCATCAATTTATCATGTTTACCCTTTTATTAACATTAGAGTAATTACTTAAAAATTGAGACACATATATTTGCCTTTTTAGCCTCTAACATAAATTAGTATCTTTACCACTTTATAGTTACTGTGATGACCTTAAAATTCTTGAACTTCTTTTACTCTTACATAGGGTAAGTCAGTTATTAACAAAAAAATCTCAATTAACACAGAATCTCAGTAGCATACAAAATAACAACTGCTTTTTTTTCTCATCCATCTTCAGGATCTCAGGGGGGCTTGCTCAGATTTCTGGTGGTTGACTAGGGCCTGGCTGAGCTAGACTGTGCTGGGCTAAAAGACTTCAAGTGTACTTACCTGGCTTCAGTATGCATAGGCTCCATGTGTGTTCTTTCTGAAGTCCACACTGAGAGGGCAGCATCTGGACAGGGGAAGCACAAGCCCCTTTTAGATGACTTCTTGCCTTGCTTCTGCTAGTATTCCAAAGGTGAAGTAAGTTATATAGCTGAGCCAAACGTCAAGAGTATAGGAAATCCACTATGTCTGTGTATGCGAGAGAGAAACTAAAAGTTATATGGTTAGAATGTGAAATCTGCGAGTGGTAGAAACATGGGCAAGTAATTCATCCTGCCACAATCCCTCTCCCTAAAGATTCCTTTCGAAAAACACATTTGTTTTTTTCCAGACTCCTAAGAAAACAAATGTATATATGGACCTCAGTATAAGAAACAATAACATAACTGACTTTCTCTTTTCTCACAGATGGATTATGGTAGATATGGGAGGTTTGTGGTGGCAAGATGGTAGAATTTAGTTCAAGAATATTTTTAACTAGATTTCTTTTGTTTTAGATTCCTGTGGAAAGTGAGAATATAGTATTGTACATTTTCCCTATTTAAACCTAAGTGGTGAAATCCTTAAATCTGAATAATGTTCCAAATCTGTCTTTATGGATTGCTTTCTGAGTCTTCAGAGAATGATTATTTTAATGTGCTATATTAAAAGAGAGAGGAATTTGGAAGTAATAGAAAAGGCCTTGGTGTATTTAGGGGATTTAGGGTTTGGAGAAGAGGAGAGAACAGGGTTTAGGGGAACATAAGAGTGAAGGCTAGAACTGGGTGAATTATTCTCAGAGATGCAAAAGAAACACAATAAGCAATTTTGCCTGATAAAAGTGTAGCTTCCTTAGAGTCATCTTGACCATATTTTTGAGTGATATTAAATTGTCCACTAGCAAATCTTTATACTTGAAATGTTGCAAGATTCTTTATGTATCTGTTTTAAAAATGTATGAGAAATCAGATTTTGAAAATCAATTTTCCGTTGACTATAGTTAAAGTATTAGAATTTCCTTTTCTATTTCTGTTGATATTTCATTGGCATTAATTCCCATCACTTTAGTTTTAAAGTTTCTCTTAAACTCCCCTTCTCTGTTAAATAAGTTAACAATATACAAACCAACACTTTTGAAACAACTTACAAAGAGGGGTTGTTTTTTAAGGAGAGATAAGAACCTTTCTATTTTTTCCCTTATCAAAAGCTACTGGCCGTTGGGACTACTACATATGAAAAGCAACTATTTACATTTTAAAAATGCATTAAATAAAAAAATGAAATTCAATTTCTTAATGTTACAATCAAGATATGTTATTAATTTTAGTTTACCTTATACAACCCCTGTGTATCAATGTAAATTAGAGACAGATAAAGCAGTAAAAACCCAGAGAAAGATGAGGAAGGAAAGATAGAAGCCCTATCAAGAAAAGACAAGGAAGCAGATATAGAAACAATGAAATTAAGGTATACTAAAATTGAGGTATACTAGCATAAAGGAGTGGAGAAGGAAATGGCAACCCACTCCAGTATTCTTGCCTAGAGAATCCCAGGGATGGCGGAGCCTGGTGGGCTGCCGTCTATGGGGTCGCACGGAGTCGGAAACGACTGAAGCGACTTAGCAGCAGCAGCAGCATGAAGGAGAAATCAAAAATTTGACCAGTGTGAGAGATAAGAGAACTCATAAAGAATTTAAAAAGCAAAAAGGATTGAAAAGGAAAATGATAGATATAAGGACACAGAGTGTTGGTAATTCCTAAGTAGGGGTTCCGGTGAGAAAATGCCTTTTTTAGTTGTGAGCTAAAGAGTAAGACCACCTCTCATTTAGAGATTATTAAAATTTGATTAGTGATTTAACCATTGGTCACAGATTTTCTCCTACTTAAACCTGTTCAACATTGTTCAAGATAAACTGCAACCAGAATGTGACTGGGGTAGGAATTATTCTTTGGATGGCAGCTGAGGTCAGTAAAATACTTGAAGACCGTTCAGAATTCTACTCACCTAGAGTTTGTAGTGACGATAATAAAGATCTCCTGTAAGTAATTTTTGTCATGTTTTTTAGACTTGATACTGTTTTCCATTAGTGGTGTCTGAAAGAGATGGGAATACCAGACCACCTGACCTGCCTCTAGAGAAACCTATATGCAGGTCAGGAAGCAACAGTTAGAACTGGACATGGAATGACAGGCTGGTTCCAAATAGGAAAAGGAGTACGTCAAGGCTGTATATTGTCACCCTGCTTATTTAACTTATATGCAGAGTACATCATGAGAAACGCTGGACTGGAAGAAGCACAAGCTGGAATCAAGATTGCCGGGAGAAATATCAATAACCTCAGATATGCAGATGACACCACCCTTGTGGCAGAAAGTGAAGAGGAACTGAAAAGCCTCTTGATGAAAGTGAAAGAAGAGATTGAAAAATTTGGCTTAAAGCTCAACATTCAGAAAACGAAGATCATGGCATGTGGTCCCATCACTTCATGGGAAATAGATGGGGAAACAGTGGAAACAGTGTCAGACTTTATTTTTGTGGGGCTCCAAAATCACTGCTGATGGTGACTGCAGCCATGAAATTAAGACGCTTACTCCTTGGAAGGAAAGTTATGACCAACCTAGATAGCATATTGAAAAGCAGAGACATTACTTTGCCAACAAAGGTCCATCTAGTCAAGGCTATGGTTTTTCCAGTGGTCTTGTATGGATCTGAGAGTTGGACTGTGAAGAAAGCTGAGAGCCAAAGAATTGATGCTTTTGAAGTGTGGTGTTGGAGAAGACTCTTGAGAGTCCCTTGGACTGCAAGGAGATCCAACCAGTCCATTCTGAAGGAGATCAGTCCTGGGTGTTCATTGAAAGGACTGATGCTAAAGCTGAAACTCCAGTACTTTGGCCA
>NW_011495014.1:5832216-5860252 GCF_000754665.1 Bison bison bison
GACAGGGGATGAGATGGCTGGATGGCATCACCGACTCGATGGACATGAGTCTGAGTGAACTCCGGGAGTTGGTGATGGACAGAGAGGCCTGGCGTGCTGCGATTCATGGGGTTACAAAGAGTCAGACACGACTGAGCGACTGAAATGAACCATGTCCTTATAAAATGTTATCTCAAATCTTATTCAGTTACAACAAATAAAAGTGACCCAATGTATAGGAGCTAAATATTGCTCTTCCTATTAGGCTATTTTCCAATGTGAAAAATCAATTTTATGAGTTTTTACCAGAAAAAAATTAAAAATATGTAGATTAGAAAGCATCAGAGTACATCCCACAGAGTAATGGCAAACACTGTTTTGTGAAAGCTTTACATTGTATATAGGTGCGGCTGTTGTGGCTTTCAGTGCCTTTCTGATTATGGGTTGTAAAATTTTGTGAGAGCTCCCATAACAAAGTACCACTAACTAGATGACTTAAGCAACAGCAGTGTATTGTCTTACAGTTCTGAGGCTAGAAATCTTAGATGGAGATTTCAGCAGGCTTGGTTTCTTCTGAGGGTTGTGAGGGAGAATCTATTCCATGCCTCTCTCCTATTTACTATTGGTTTCCTGGCAACCTTTAGTGTTCCTCAGCTTATAGACACAGCACCCAGATCTCTGCCTTCATATTCGTAACAGCATTCTCTATATGTGGATTTCTCTTTCTGTGTGCAGATTTCTCCTTTTCATAATGACATAGTCATGTTGTGTTCAGGCCCACTCTAACGACTTCTTAACTCATCTGCGGAGACCTTATTTCCAAATAATCCACATTCAGGAATACTTGGGAACTAGGAGTTTAATGTCTGTTTGGGCCCCAGTTCAACCCAGAAGATAGATCATGATCAAAAGTTTGAAAGTCTCTGCATAGGCATTCCTTGTCCACATTTAGCCCATAAAACCAAGCTATTCAAAAAAAGCGAAATTGTGTATTGATTTAAGGATGCAGTATGGTATAAAGTGTACTGATTTGGGGTGGTCCTCTCTGACCCTAATAACCACAGGCAAATAATTTGTATGATTCTAATTATACTTCTTTCTATTTGAGCAGCTGACACACATCTTTCAAGGTGTTTAGAAAGTTAATAAGAAAGCTGAATAATGATTTTAAGGTCATATTTATGTCTACCTAAACTAAAATTTTTATTGGACCTTTAAAGCATAGCCAATATTTATGTAACACTTTAGTCATTATTAAAATATATTATCAAAATATGTTTCTATTAATCAAATATAATTCTTAAGATTGAGTTCTTTAGGGGATGTATGTAGACGCTAGTTATTCACAACTAGCTGCATATATTTATTCCCTAATTCTTAATCACACTACTGTATGCAGTCATCAATTTTCTGACAGCCATCTGCTTAGATGTCACTCATTCCTTCCACCCCATCTAGTTGAAATTAAAATATTGACAGAAATAATTTTTGCACGGAAAGTGGAAAAGCTAATAGGGTTGGTAAAACTAGATTGGTTTTTGCATGCTTTGCCCCTGACAATATTCTGACAATTTTTAGCTTCTTCAAGTCATGCAGTACTATAGGAAAATAAAATATAAAGCAAAAATTTGAGAACAGTGTAAGGCTGATTTCTTCTGATGGTCTTAAAATATTCCTGAAACGTTAAAAAGAAAGGAAGAAAAAGGACTGCAAAGCTGTAACTATCATATCTTATGGTGACTATATGTAGTTAGACGAGTAGCAATAGTAGACATAAAGTGTTATTCTGCCCTTCTACAAATACATAATGACAATAACAGCAATAAAACATAAGTAATGAATGGAGAAAACAGTTCAAAAAGCTTTACAGTATACCAATTACAAATTTACTTTGAAATTCTTTATGCCCCTAGTATATACCTTATTAAAAATACTTAATGTTTAAATTATCCAATCTGAAATTCTTTTTGACCTTAGCAAAGACTACTCAGCCACTGAAAAAGTCTAAGCTTAGATTTTAGAATTTCCCTAGCTCGTACATTATTAAACTAAAAACTTGATTTCCTACTCTTGAAGACCTCACAAGGTAATAAATTAATGTGTCAATGAATGGTTTGGGTTTATCCTCCTCAAAACATAAAGTAGTATCTCCTAGGGGAGTGGAAGACATAAATACTCACAATTTATTTGATTTAAAACTTTCATTCATGTAGGCAATAGATGATGACTACATGACTAATAGTGAAGTCAAGTGAATAGGGTTAGGTTAAAAGGATGCATTGATAAGGACAGGGATTAAGAGCAGAGGGAATGGCTGTTTGAAGGAATCAGGTTTAGTCACAAGATCCATAAAAAAAACAGAAGCAAGAAAAGTGGTAAAGTTGTTTCCTTTGTGCTCTTTTCTAATGCATTGAGGGATTTTTTCATTCTTGAATCACAAATTCCTAGCATAGAGCAAATCTTTTGTCAATGTTTCCTGGGTGTCTCAGAGACCTTCCCAACATCATTCCACAACCCCCTTTTTCTAAATCGCATCTCTGGCCATATCTCTTACTATACCTTAGGATGTGTACTTGTATATCTCCCTGTGTTGATTTTATTTTCTTCTTGTCAGATCTCACTCTACTTTCCTTCTCTTCCTCCAAATATGTTTGTAGTTATTTATACAGATGAGTAAGTGGTTTATGGGTAAATTCCCCAAGCCAGATTAAGGAGTCCTCAGAGACAAGGACAGCAAATGTGTCTTAAAACTATTTTTGTTCCTAGAGCTAAGAACATATAAGTCCATAATAAAACTGACTTTGTGAGTATTTTGCACCAGAGAAACTGCAACAACATACCCTAGTAAAAATTTTGCAGAGGTCGTGAGAGCTGTATGCTGACTTATTTTGCACTCCAGTTTAGGCCATAATGTTCAGCTTTCAAAAGGCTTTGGGAAAATAGTAACAACAACAACCCCATCACCACCACCACCACTAAATAAACTTTTGCTCTTATTCTCTTATTCCTAGCTCTGTGTCTACTGACAGCACAGCTTTCTTTCAGAGCTATTACAGCTCTCTTCTGCTGCTAAGGACTTTAGGTCATCTTACACTTTGTAGTTGTTTTATTGCTGTTGTTGCTCTTGGTCAGGCGAGTTGTGTGTTGGCTTTAGGGTGGATTCATACTAAGGAAGGAGCTTCCCTGGTGGCTCAGATGGCAAAGAACCTGCCTACAGTGCTGGAGACTTGGGTTTGATCCGTGGGTTGGGAAGATTCCCTGGAGAGGGAAAGGCTACCCACTCCAGTATTCTTGTCTGGAGATTCCCATGGACAGAGGAGCCTGGCAGGCTACAGTCCATGGGGTCCCAAAGAGTTGGATATGACTAAGTGACTAACGCTTTCACTTTCTTTATTCAAAGAAAGAGTCACTGGTCTTAAAAGAAAGTCAAAGTAAGTTTATCTTGCAGCTCTAACAGTAGAAATGTGTTTTATTTTTTCATACATTTCTTCATTAAAATGTTTGATGACTCAAAGCACAGATTTTTATTCTGTGTTTTTTCTTGGTCTAAGGGGACACAGTAATTGCCCTCTGCTCTTCCCCAGTAGCATATTGGATACCTTCTGATCAAGGCGGCTCATCTTTTAGCATCATATCTTTTAGCATTTTCATAATGTCCATGGGGTTTTCCAAGCAAGAATACTGGAGTTAGTTATCATTTCCTGTTCCAGTAGACCACATTTTATCAGAACTCTTCACCTTGACCTCTCTGTCTTGGTGGTCCTGAATGGCATGGCTCATGGCTTCATTGAGTTATACAAGCTCCTTTGCCACAGAAGCAGAAGAGATTAAGAAGAGGTGGCAAGAATACACAGAACTATACAAAAATAGTCTTAATGATCAGGATAACTACGATGGTGTGCTCACTCACCTAGAGCCAGACATCCTTGAGGGTGAAGTCAAGTGGGTCTTAGGAAGTAACTCTATGATCAAAGCTAGTGGACGTGATGGAATTCCAACTAAACTACTTAAAATACTAAATCACGATGCTGTTCAAGTGCTGCACTCAGTATGTCAGCAAATTTGGAAAACCTAGCAGTGGCCCAGGACTGGAGGATGTCAGTTTAGAAGGGGAATGCCAAAGAATGTTCAAACTATTGAACAGTTGTGCTCATTTCACATACTAACAAGGTTATGCTCAAAATCCTTTAAGCTAGGCTTCTGCAGTATGTTAACTGTGAAATTTCAGATGTACAAGCTTCATTTTGAAGAGGCAGAGGAACCAGAGATCAAATTGCTAACATCTGTTGGATCATGGAGAAAGCAAGGGAATTCCAGAAAAACATCTACCTCTGCTTCATCGACTATGCTAAAGCCTTTGACTCTGTGGATCCACAAACTGTGGAAAATTCTTAAAGAGATGGAATACCAGACCACCTTACCTGCCTCCTGAGAAACGTGTATGCAGGTCAAGAAGCAACAGTTAGAACCGAACATGGAACAACAGAATGGTTTCAAATTGGGAAAGGAGTACGTCAAGGCTACATATTGTCACCCTGCTTATTTAATTCAAGTGCAGAGTTGTTGTTTAGTCGTTAAGTCATGTCCAACTCTTTTGAGACTCCATGGGCTGTACCCCACCTGGGTCTTCTGTCCGTGGGATTTCCCAGGCAAGAATACTGGAGTAAGTTGCCATTTCCTTCTCCGGGGGATCTTCCTGACCCAGGATCGAGCGTGAGTCTCCTGCATTGGCAGGGGAATTCTTTACCACTGAGCCACCAGGGAAGCATATGCAGAGTACATCATGTGAAATGTCAGACTGGACGAATCTCAAGCAGGTATCAAGAATCCTGGGAGGAATATCAACAACCTCAGATATGCAGATGATACCACTCTAATGGCTGAAAGTGAAGAGGAACTAAATAAATAGCTTCTTGATGAGGGTGAAAGAGGTGAGTGAAAAAGCTGGCTTAAAACTCAATGTTCAAAAAACTAAGATCATGGCATCTGGGCCCATCACTTCATGGCATATAGAAGGGGAAAAAGTGGGAGCTGTGATAGAATTTATTTTCTTAGGCTCCAAAATCACGGTGGACAGTGACTGCAGCCATGAAATTCAAAGACACTTGCTCCTTGGGAGGAAAGCTATGACAAACCTCGACAGCATATTAAAAAGCAGAGACATCACTTTGCCAACAAAGATCTTTAGAGCCAAAGCTATGTTTTTTCCAGTAGTCATGTATAGATGTGATAGTTGGAACATAAAGAAGGCTGAGTGCCAAAGAATTGATGTTTTTGAATTCTGTTGTTGGAGAAGACTCATGAGAGTCCCTTGGACTTCAGGGAGATAAAAACCAATCAATCCTAAAGGAAATCAACCCTGAATATTCTTTGTAAGGACTGATGCTGGAGCTGTAACTCCACTACTTTGGCTACCTGATGGGAAGAACTGACTCTTTTGAAAAGACCCTGATGCTGGGAAAGATTGAAGGCAGAAGAAGGGGACGACAGAGGATGAGATGGTTGGATGGCATCACCGACTCGAGGGACAAGAATATGAGCAAGCTCTGGGAGTTGGTGATGGACAAGGAGGCCTGGCATGCTGCAGCCCATGGGGTCCATAGAGTCGGACACAACTGAGCGACTGAAATGGACTGCGATAGGTAAAGGGAGAAACATAACGTAATATAAAGTCATAGTAAAGGCGGGAGGAGCAGAGAAAAAAGTGGGAGTGCAAGAAAAAGTTTCACATAAGAATTAATATTTCAAAGAGGTTTTGAAGATAAAGGAGAAATTGGAAAACTCAAACATAAAGATTTTGGGCAGAGGGAATAGTGTTTTCAAAACTACAGAGTTGTGAAAAGGCTTAGCTTATTAGGGAAATAATACAGTGTGATCAGATCAGATATAGAAGCTGTTTCTCTAGAGAATAGCCATCAAATAATGATACGTTAGTGTTTGTCCATCCTTTCTAGGTCAGGAAGGAATCCTGATTCACATTTAAATTTCAGCTCACAGACACCACCCCATCAGCCACAGAGTTTTGAGAGGTCAGGTAGAAAATCCTGTTTAAGCTGAGAAGACATCAGTGCACATTTCGCAGGGCAGGTTCCCTCCTCTCTCATTGACTATAACTCATGAGGATGCAGAGTGGTTTATAGGCCACGTTAAAGTATGGACTTTAGGATTTGGCACACATGATCAGGTCAGTACTTCACCAGTGGATTTTACTGTCAAGAGGACTGTGCCTACGTTAAAGATGGAGCGGGAACTGAAAGGCCATGAATTATAGCTTTGTCCTATTGAAGACTGAAAAAGTGCTGAAGTTAGGAAAATTAAGTGACTTGTCCAAGGTCAAATAATTTATCAGTGAAAAGCTGGTCCTGGAACAAGGGTTTCTGGCTCCCAGATCAGTATCACATCCATTGTATCATGTGCTGGTCTCATCAGATGGAGGTATTTGCTGATATATGAGAGGACTAAGAAGTTTAATACATGAAAGAAATGTTAAGTTCCCTGAGGAGCTTTGAAGTTAATAGACTTCTAATCAATTTTTTTTTTTCTGAGCAATCTTGCCTTAAATTTCTCCGTAATTCTGGGTTTCCAATAACACAAATGTTACTGAATTTTCAGAAAAAAATAAAGTCATTCTTTTCTGGTTATTTAGATACCATCTAGATAGCACTAGTTTGAACCTGGTTGAGCGACCCGATATTATCTGTATAATCCAGGTTTAGGGCAGTATCAGCCTGTGTCCCAGTAAGCAAAGGAGAGAACACTTATAAAGGGCAATAGAAGAGACTTCAGCAAAGGCACTATTTTCAAAGAAGTAGGTAATATTAAGGGAGACTAGGGCAGAGTGAATCACCCTGGGACTAGCAATGGTAGGAGAAATGTTAACAAACGAAAGCCTAAAGAGGGAAGGAGAAAAAAACTGTTTCTAGAAATATTTGTAGATGTAAGAGATGGCCTTCAGAAATAAACTGTGGCTGTCAGTGTAGGAATATACTCTTTGCGAATCTGAGGCACAGCAGGGAGAAAACCAGTAATTATAAATACTCTAGCTCCAGTTTCTTCTTGCCCTCTGATCTCCTTAGTGCCTCAGTTTGATCAAACCCGACAGAAAATCAGAGAACAAGGCCATACAAGTTAGCCTCCAAGGGCACAAAGAAAAATGGATAAAGGTAGGAGTGGATATGGAAGAGAAAATGGAGAATATTCCAGGACAGAGCAAATAAAAAATATCCATGCCCTGGCACAGGATCTCTTCAGTCCTCCCGTCCACAACCCTTCCTGGATATACAACTCTCCAAACTGCTCTGATTTCAAAAAGTTTACCTGATACTACAGGGAGCATTATGTAAATATGAATAGTTTGGCTGAGCAGTGACTAAGGAGAGAGGGAAACATGACCTCCATCTGCAAGCAGTGGTGGGAATGGAAATGATTTCCTGTGGGAACTCGGCTGGTATTATTGTTAAATCATTTGTATACTGTTAAATGAGTTACGGGCTGGTGGGGCAAAGAGGTCCTGGAACTGTGTTTGCTGGCATTCTCCCTACCTCCATCATTGTCTACAAGCTTTTGAAAGGTTGGAAAAACAGCAAGAAAAGGGTCTGATTCAAGGTGATAGAACCAAAAATAGTAAAGTAAAATTAGGAGAAGGATATTGTAAGTTAAAAAACACAAAAGTGCTCATAGCAGAAGTTAATCTTTTATTGAAAAATCATAAGGGAATAAAATATGGGAAAGCTCTTATTTGCATATTTAATCTCAGAATGAACAGAGCTCTAAAAACTCACAATTGAAGATAATCTTTGTGGAACAAAAAATGATACAGTTTATTTTTTGTTTGCATATCTAACAACTACACTTAGCAACATTAACAAGCTTTAGGAAGTTTCACATTTTCAATATGGCTAATTGATATTTACTTTTATTATCTGAAATATGATTTATAATATTAAACATTTTTAAATCGCTAAAGATAAAAATTATTTTTCCCTCCGGGTAAAATGCTGAGTGTATAGTTTAAAAACAAGGAAAACTTAATAAAATTTTTATGAAAAGGGGTTTTGGTATGAAGCTTGTTTTCAAAGAACATATTTAAAACATAGTGTATGCCTTTCTTTAACATTTTCACTTAAATTAAACATATATCATGAACCTACTAAAACTAATATTTTTTCCAGCTTAAGATTTTTTTACTCGACCTGACAAATTCTAATGGACAAAACTCTTTTTGTTGTTATTGATTCTCCTACATAACCAGGATAGTCCCTTGAGCATAAATTATAGTATAAAATTTGATTACACAATGATGTGCAATCACAACAAAAATTAACATGACTGATCATACTGTGTCAGATGCTGTTCTAAGAGCATATATATTAATCCATTTAAACCTCTTAAAAACTTTATGAGACATTTCCATTTTTGCATATGAGGCTTGAAGAAGCTATATAACTTGCTCAAGATCATGCACACAGTCCTGGCAGAGCCAGGATTAAAATCTGAGAAATCAGTTCCCAGTCTTGGAGTTTTTAACCATGATACCATACTATCTTAAAGACTGAGATAAAGTGGGGCCAGAACATAAGGAGCCTTAGATGCTAGGACAGAAGTTGTCAAATGAGAACTCTTGTAGGTTTTTATATAACAAAATATCATGGTTAATTTTATTTTTTAAGCAGCTGAATGTGATATCTTTTCCTCCCCTGATGAATTATACCAAACATTTATTTTTATTTTATTATTTTTAAATATTTTGTTTTCCAGTTTTATTGAGATATAATTGACATACAGCATTGTATAAGTTTAAGGTGTAGAGCATAATGGTTTGATTTACAGGTCTTTTTTAAGATTCAGTTAGGTCAGGCAGGGAACTGAACAGGGACCCGGAAGCCTGGCATGCTGCAGTCCGTGGGGTCGCAGTCAGACATGACTGAGCGTCTGAACTGAACTGAGCTAAGTTAGACATAAAAACTCTGCCTTAAACTTTTTACCTCAATTCACTGTTTACTTAACATTTATCCAGTATCTAAAATAAGCTATGAAAATAAAGAAAATATGAGTTCATTCCACAATCCAATGGTTTTTAAGCCATTAAAAAGTCTTTGATATGGACACTTAATAAGAAAAATATATTAAAGGGTTTAAATAATTTCTTCTTGTGATTCTGGGAGGAAAGTTTTCAGAGAGAAATGCTGCAGGGGAAACTGGAAGCAACTAACCCATTTCTCAGTGGTTGTTTCCTGTTGTCTTCCATCTTCTTCAGAGATGTCTGACTGACAGGGACTTTACTCATCAGGGCAGGCTAATTTCTGTAACAAGCAATTGCAAAATGTAAGTGTACTTAACAAGTCAAAGACTTTTTTCTCCTTTCTCACGCTATGATTCAGTGCAGGTTAGAGATGGTAGCTTGCTCCATGTAGCTATTTAGAGAGCCTAGCTGATAGTTGTTCCACCATCTCCAATGCATGAAATTCAACATCCAACTCCCAATCAGGAAGACAGAAAGAATGGCTAAGGCACAGCCATTGTTAACTTAATCATCCTGGAAGAGACAAGTCACTGCAGCTCCTAGTTCATTAGTGAGATCCAATTCATGGCTTCACCTTGGTACAAAGGGCTGGGGACTATAATTAAGCTGTGTGCCCAGGAAGAGGCAATATGTCGAGTGTGTATCTCTATCACAGGGACTGCATTCAAATTAACACCTCTTTTGAGAAAGGCACTCAACATGAGTCACACATGGTCCTTGCTTTCAATGAGCTTTCTGTCTAGAAGCTGAATTTAGTTAAATAACTAAAGATAAACTAATAATAATATCTAAACTTACCAGAGGCTTACAAGGAAAAGTTGTAAATGCTTTAAAAGTATCAATTCCTTTAATCAATGAGATACTATTAACCCATTTCATAAATGAGGAAATTAAAGCAAAGAGTAAATTGCTTAATGAAGCATGGCTATTAAGATGCAGAGTCTTGATAGGACTTCATCTCAGACTCTGTAACTGCAGCCTCCACACTTCTTAGAACAGTAAGCATTCCAAGTGGAATATAGTCACGGTACGTACGCAGCCTGTGAGGAGGAGTTGTGACAGTTATAGGTGGCCATCAATCTCCGTTCTTCACTGGGGAGCACAGGTCGACTGTTCAATAAATGTCAGTTATTTTTATTATGATAGTAGGTTTCCAATGAAAGCTAACATTTTGGAAATGATTTTAAAGAAGATGGACCATTTGACAAATGAGAAATTAATGTGAATGGGACTTCTTCCAAAGTCATAAGAAGGCATTTTTTTTTAAAAAAAGGAACAAAGACTAGAGAAACAAATGCAAGGAGACTGAGAGAGGTCCACGTGAGGAAAGTCGGGAAGATGGATTTCTGTGCAGACGCACTTGCTCCTTCTTACTTTCCTGCAGGCTTCTTCCTTGTCCTTCTCTAACTTCAGCTTCCATCAACATGTCCTTCCATTTGCCTTCCTCCAGTAGAATCCAGATCCAGTAGCTTCGCAGTGTTCTGAGGAAACTTCAAATAGGAATCAGGAAACCAGGTTCCTCTGGCTCAGACTCTAATCTTTTTTTGATCTGGGGCAAAATACTTAGACCCTTGGAGCTCAGATTCTTTATCTTTAAGAGGAAAACATATGAATCACATCATTTCCATAGCTCTTTCTAATGTTACAGTTTTTAAAAATGTCTGCAATTCTAGAATCTTAGTATCAATACTTAGTAATTTTTTAAAAAATGCTCCTTTTGCTGTCTCATTTTGGGCAAAGTCATGCTATGTGCAGGATTAATTTTAAGATATAATTGTTAATGTTTTTATTTTGTATAGAATGAAATGAAGTCATTCGGTTGTGTCTGACTCTTTGCGCCACATGGATTGCCACATGGACTGTCGCTTACCAGGCTGTTCTGTCCATGGGATTCTCCAGGCAAGAGTACTGGAGTGGGTTGCCATTTCCTTCTCCAGGGGATCTTCCCAACCCAGGGATTGAACCTGGGTCTCCGCAATGTAGGCAGATGCTTTACTATCTGAGCCACCAGGGAATTCCCAGTCTGAGTTTAAATATTTTGTTACAAACTGATCTTGTTATACCACTAACCTTTTCCTTTACACATTTCACTGACTTTATGTTTTGTTTATAGGGCAGGGTTTTCACACTACAATTTGGCTATGGAATCATGGAAAATTTTAGGATATTAAGACACCCAGAGGAACTATGAGTGGGAGTGTGTTTTCCTGAAGTTAATAGAAACAGTTTAAAAATCAGTTATAATAATGTTAAGAAATGGCACACTTTATTGATGAAAGATTCTGTGAATGTTTTAGTGGAAGATGAAAATTAGGAATATAATTATTTAGACCTGGGCTGTGAAAAGCAAACATTATTTCATCTGTTTTCTGTATTTAAGAAATAGAACTGTTTTATCTATTAAATTAAGCTAGAGCTTGCCATCATCATGCTACCACACAAAAGAAGTCTATAAAAACTTCAGTCATTTTCATCTCAGCATGATGATACCCCCTATGTGGTTTTATAATTCTCAATTAAAATGAGTAATTCCAGTGAAAGAACAAGTCCCATGAGGGGAGAGGCCAAGAAGGAATTCTAATGTTAAAGAAATATTTTGCCATGGTAAGGCTGGTATGGTTGGTGATGTTTCAAACACATCTATGCCCATAGTCTTTAATTTTCATCTTAACACAGAAGTACTGTGAATAAATTCAAAGACAAATTTAAAAAGTCACTACCCTTGTGTTATTGATTGCATTTTTCTATTAAAATTACCCAATCTGATGAACTCATCTTTGGCTTATTTGTATGCTGGTAGTATATGTAGTACCAGATCCATAAAGCTATGAATTTTTCAGCTTCCAATTTTACACATTGTATTTGTGTGCATGCTGTTTTTCTGCCATTTTGCCTTAAATGTCTAATTTATTCTTCAAAATAATCCTATATTGTTCAAGTAAGTGAGGTGACATGGCTAAAGTAACACAGGTTATAAGTGTTCAGGATCTGAGCTGAAATTTTTTTTGTCTCTTTCTATATAGTCTGATACTGACTTCTTCATTTTCTTATATCTTGAGCCAATGATTTTGTACAACCTCCACATTTTTCAAGTGCATAGACCCTGGATCAAATTTAAAGACTGTATAAAGTATATCGTTGAAGTTACAAAGAAGAGCTGGAGGGACCAGCTCTGCCCTTAAGTAGGTAGACTTCCTGTCATAGTCTCCTGTGACTCTAGAAACAAGTCCGAGCCATCAGTTAAAATGTGAAAATGCTTTCTAGAAAGACAAACACATTATGATCTTAACCATTAATATTTAGTCTGAATTATTTTTCAGATTTTATTTCCAAATAGAGCCCAAAAGGCATGGGACATAGGTCAGGGAAGTTGCAACAGTGAGTTCAAAGATTCAAAATCTTGGGGGATATTTGAAATTGAACAACTAAGAGGCTGTCAAACTGAGCTTCCCTCATGGTCACTGCTAGCACATATAGCACCTTTTTGTGAATTTATAAAAGCTTCCCTCTTTGAGGATAAATTTACAAAAAGGCGCTCATTCTAGGTGGTTGAAATACTAAAAGACCTTTCTTCCCAAATGATGTAGTCTCAAGCCAGGGCACAAAGGTTTTTGGGTTGGTCTGAGCTGGACTCCAGTTCTATGTATTCCTCCTTGCCTCAGTACTTGCGTGCACAACTTGCACAACCTTACTTGGCAGCCCCAGCTTTCCCCAGTGGAGATCATAGGCCCCTGGTAAAATGAAGAAAGATATGCTTATTAGCAGGCTTCCCTGGTGGCTCAGATGGTAAAGAATCTGCCTGCAATGCAAGCGACCTGGGTTTGATCCCTGGGTCGAGAAGATCCCTGGAGAAGGGAAAATGGCAACCCACTCCAGTATTCTTGCCTGGAGAATTCCACTGGACAGAGGCATGCTACAGTTAGTTGCAAATAGTGGGACACAACTGGGCGACTAATACTAAACTATGCTTATTGTAATCTTGAGAACCAATTATTTAAGCCTGAAACTTCCACTTGTCTTTGGTGCAACCTGGCAGCAAGAAGTGCTAGCTGCTTCACACAGCTATGGATTCACTGACATTCCACCCTGTAGAGTAGAAGCTGGAATTAATGTGGAAAATATGAGATTTCGCTCAGGAAGAATCACAGTTATTTGAAGATGATGTCAGAGTGACCTCCCTCTAATACTGAGCCTAGAAAACGATCTAGATGTATTTAGCTTTTTGCTGAAGGATTATCAATTATCATGGCATTTTAACTGGTCTATAGGATGAACTATTATAGCAGACTATGAAGATGTCAAAACTCTTTTTTAAAGAAGGCATTATTTTAATTTCCAAGTAAGGGGCTCCAGGTTTCTCTTTTGGCACTGGGCTTGGATATTTCTTGAACCTGTTTCTTAGTTATATACAACAATGTTGTAGTTATATACAGCAGTGTCGTATATTGATATATCCTTTTACTGTGTTTATACTGCTAGCAGTAGTAGTCATTGTGGGAGTAATTTATCTTGTCGTATAAAATTTTTTAAATATAAAAATATTGAGAATGAAATAGAAATTAACTTACAATCCCATTGAGTTACAAGTCTTATCCCAAACTTGTCTGTTTCTTTTTCTTTCCTATATAGTTAAAATAAGAAGATGCTGTTCATTTGTCTTCAAGACTAGACTGTCTACTGCAGACCAGATATCTAGGCCAATCCAATCTGCGTGTCTTTGACCCATTCCCTATTTCTTCTTTTATCAGCCTCAGATTACTTGACCATTGTCATCCATGCATTCTGTTCAATCTTTTAAAGTTTTTTTTTTTTTTCCTGATAACCAGTTTTGTTGATAATAGCGTGGTTCTCACTATACCTTTTGGGAAAATAACTAGAGCCAAACAAATTCTATGAATTAATTTTGTTCTTTCTAAAGAATCTTCAATGATAGCCTCCCTCCACGGTTGGGAACAAAGCAGTTAGGCTGTTAGCATGGACGAAGCTTCATTTATTTTGAGTAATTCATTTCAGTCTGCAAATCAAGCAGATATTGACGGAGGGTGCCTGCCTGAGGAGCTTTGCCACCATCAATGTGAACAATTTTGGAGTTTTGTGAGAAGGTGTGAGGGCCACGTCTGAGTAGTTATGTATAGAATATGTGTGTGGGATGGCCGTGGAGGTTGGGAGCAAGAGGTGTGTAGGAGGGTGGTATATTTAGACTAACTAGGCTTGGAGGAAGAGTGAGAACATTTAAAATTCTCTATTTATTGTTCCCTGCCATGAGAACTATATGCAGATAAAAGGCCAAAATAAGCATGAGTTTTGTTTTAATTAACTCTCTAAGATTTGTCTACCATTTAGTTGCCCCCTCCCACCCTCATCTGTTATTTTATTCATTTTAGGGCCATAAATATTATTAATCCATAGAGATTTCTTTCTGCTTCCTTTAGTTAATTAAAGATACTCCAGAATTTATCTTATGCTCCCACCAGGAGGGCACAAAAAGTGAAATATTATATTGCTAGATAGTTCATTCATTAGCATAAAATAATCAGTGCAGTTGTATATTGGAGTTTCAAATACCTCTGCCAGATTTTCTTTTAGGGGACAAATGTAGGCAGTAGGGGAAAACAGAGAGGGAATGAGAGGAGAAAAGAGTTAAAAATTAAGGAGATAGGCAACAGCAAGCATACAGATTAGTGTTTTTAAAGAGATAGTCTCACTAGACTCTAGTCTGGGAATAAACTGCAATAATTCCCTGCCCAGATATCATTAGTAATAGGCACAATGGTCAAATCTTCCTTTATCTGTTTTCAAGCTGTGCTGCTCAGCTGGGAGAAAAAGGGACACATCAGGGCAGCTGTCAAAAAAAAAAAAACCCTGCTAAAATGATATTCTTATATTTTACTTGCTTTATTTTATATTAATGGTTTTATTACAAAAAGAAACTATGATGTAAACTTCATGTATCATTCACTTACAACATTTTAGACCAAACCAAGCAGAACCCAACACTCGACAGCTCCACTATTTATACTCCTCTAAGGGTAGCTCATCCTGCCCTCTTTTTCCACCCTCAGTGTTTTTCTTCCTTCAGGGAGAGATTCTGCATCAGTGTTTCATTTCTCCTCTGGGTGGGCTTAAAGGCCAGACACATTGATTATTAATCATTATATTGGGGTTTCTCTCCTTTCTTGACCAATGACACAATCTGCAGAGCATGATAGGTATACTGTCACTGACATCTGTACTGGAAAAAAATCAGGTTATGGCATATATATCTGCACTAATAAAAAAAGCCATTTTTCAAATCCTCCTTTTGAAAGTCTTACTAAAAGACCACTGTGTTACAAATGCACAGGCACTGAGCCATAAATCCAGTAACGGAGACATATCTGAAAGCCCATTTTGGGATATCCTTTACTTGGACTCCTGGGACACTCCAGTCTTAACAAGAGTCACTTATTCTTTCTCTAGGTTGTGCTGCTGAGGAATACCAGGGAGAAAACTTGAAACATATGGAATTTTCTGGCACTATTAGCTGGCTGTGCTATCTTACTTCATCTATATGGATGTATATTTTTCTTTGTGTGAATTTCTCAGCCTGAAATTATTTTGCCACTCATGCTTTATACAACTATTTGGCTTTCTGATGTCAGGGCACATATGAGATGTATTTTGTTGATGTTCAGTCAATAAGTTGTGTCCGACTCTTTGCAACCCCACGGACTGCAGCATGCCAGGCTTCCCTGTCCTTCACTGTCTCCTGGAGTTTGCTCAAATTCATGTTAGATGCTATCTAAGCATCTCATCCTCTGCCACCCCCTTCTCATTTGCCTTCTGTCTTTTCCAGCATCAGAGTCTTTTCCAATATAAGATGTATGTGTGTATGTCATTTTACAGTTTTCTATAACATGGCATGAATTTTCATGAATTGAAGAGCAACAGGAATCTACTGTAATGAATAAGAGCATTATTTTTTTTTCAGGGTGGCAAAAGTCTAAATCATGACACTCAACCTAAATGGGTGACTTTGGGCAAGTTACTTGACCTCTCAGAAGTTCAGTTTTCTTAAAATGTGAATTGGAGATAACAGTAATACATGCCCCAAGCTCAGGGCCTGCCTTATAGTAAGTCCTCAATAAGTGGGATGATTATTACTATTATTAATAGGATGGCCAAATCAGGATAATTTGGAGATAAACAAGATCACTGTATATATGTTTTTAATAATTACAGTGAAACAACAGGCATAAGCCAGTGCTATCCTGAGTTTAGTGGGTCATATAGTCAATCTGATTATTGTAGGCTATAGACAACCTAAGTATGAGCATGGGGAAATTAGAAATTGAATTTCTCATTTTGTCCCAACGTTGAGAGGTACATAGGGCCACCAGGGTAACAAACCAGGGGATAGGTTTTATAGTTTTGCTTGTTTACTTTTTTTTTTGCAAACCTTGCTTTCAGTATACAAAGGGACAGTTTGTAGTCACGCCTTTTAGTTTTGCGCATGCGTACATTCATCCGAGGGTAGTCGTTCCTCTAGTTAGAGCACTTTGACTGTAAAGGACAATAAGGATTTATGCTTAGTGACCTCTTGCAAGTTTTCTTTCTTTGTTGCAAAATTATGGGGAACAACAACTTGATTTATTCCATGAGTTTTGTACTACACTGCCAATAAGTAAATTGGTTCATGGTAATCACAGCATTCACTTCGATTAAATGATCATCAATTGAGTTATTTGCCTTTTTGCATGTAATTTATTATGGTCTACTTTTCTCTTTCAATTAGGAAGTTGGAATATATGATTTACTTGATTCTAGGGATTACAAGGGAACTAGAATTCTAAAATGATTATCTTCAATATTTAACAATTAGAAATGTTTATGTTTCCTTATATTTTACTGACAGTACATAAGTAGGAAATTATTTTGTTGTATGCAATCAAAAACAATTATTTCCTTATGCAAAATCTACATCAGAAAAGGGAAAGATAAAGCATATGAGGAAACACATTTTGCCTAATGATTTTTTCTCAGGAAAAATATTGCTATCGTGATCCTTTTTAATTAAATAAGAATTTAGCACTTTTCATGTGTGTTCTTAATGTCAGACTCTTTGGTTATCACACTTACACCTCTGTTATTAATGTTAGCCGTGGTTTGCAGATGAGGAAAAGCTAGTTATCAATGAATAATTCAGATTCCGTAACTGTCAGACCTCATTATTTTAAATAGGGGATGGTAGTTTCAGTTGTAACCAGCTAATTGCCTCCTTTAAACTTAAACTGTTAGACTATTGCACATAATTCTAATTTTTAAAAAAAAACCACACTTTAAATACATTTAAAATTGCTGTAGCACATAAAGCAATTTGCTTTAAATCAGTCTAGAAGAATAAAAGGCAATATGCTGTGATCTATCTTCAAAAAAGAATTAAAATTTATTTTAATTCAATCTACTAGCTCTTGTGAAATGCTTACTTAACATAAAATGAACCAAATGTTTTTAATTTATGAAACATAAGACTGAGATTGAATAATTCAGTTTAAAATTTGGTACCTTTTTGTTTAAACATGTTGCCAAATAAATGTTGAAAACAAAAGTGAATGTGATGGAAGGGTTAACCAGTGGTTATTGCTTTCACTTCCTCAATCCCTGGCATTTTAAAATTAAAATACTTATAACTTTACTGATGACTGTGGTCTATTAAGTCCCTGTGGAGAGAGTGCAGGTGAACTGGCTCAGATCTTCCCTCAGGAGAAGCTGCTGCTAGGGACATAGTTGGTAGACATTTTCCAGTGGTCACACCTTCTGATCTACCTAAATGTTCAGATTAAAGCTGCATTCTTCCTGGGCTTCTCCCAGCCAGTGAGGGGAGTACTAGCAGCAGGCTGTCCAGGAAATGAGGCACTCCTATGAAGGCAGTCCTTTTTCTGGGACTCTAAGCCTGGCCCAAACTTTCTCAGAACTGTGTTTTTCCTATTCAGTTCTGCTTTCTTCCCTCTGTCCTTTTCCAGCTCTCAGACCTGCATCACGCCCTGCGAGTTTACCATACCTACTCCTGCTTGGGCTTCTCCTTATCTTTCATATGTGTTTTTCCCAATAAATCTCTTGAACATCTAATTTTGTCATGTTGTTTGTTCCTTGGAGGATGTGGACTAATATGGCAGGAATTCTGCAATCTGTTCGTGGTCTCATTAAACAATTCTATTAACAAATCTAATCTCTTTTATTTGTCTTTGATCTTCTTTAGAGCTTTAAAAAGGTATGTTCTCTAAATAATGAAGATCTCCATGTAGTTGCTGAGGCCCATGTAGAATCATATTTTATTCCTTTTTCAGATCAAATAACCCTACCTCTTGTAATTCTCTTGTAGCTCCAATATGTGGTTTCTTTTTTCCCTTCTATAATCTTCTCCAGGTTCTCAGTATATCTCAACATGAATAGATAAAGCCTGAATATGTATCTGGTATTTTTACATAAACACATTAAGTCTACTTCAGTCCTATTTTCAATGAGGTCACTGCCTTTTGGAAAAATAAATTCCATATATCCCAGGTCTACAAAACATGTTCCTTTGGTGTGAATTCTACCTTCATTTTGTAAATTTTGATTAGGAACAATGTTGTTCCTTATCACTGAAAATAATTATGCTATGTGTGTGTGTGAGTTGCTCAGTCATGTCTGACTCTTTGTGACCCCATGAACTGTAGCCTGTCAGGCTCCTCTGTCCATGGGATTCTCCAGGCAAGAATACTGGAGTGGAACTAGGGGGACATCTCACAATTTTTAAAAATCAGCAAAGCTTTATTGTGATTATTTCAGCTGTTCAGTAAGTATGATTTCAGATTTTGGGAAAATATTTGTTAAAGATTTATGCCTATGTTGTGTAAATGTATAAACAACAAAACTTTCATAATGAGGAGGAAGGAACACAATTCTGCCTTACTGTCTGCTGATGGATATAGTGTCTGTGTTCTCCAACATCTAAAGTTTATTGTGCTGTTCCAAAGATAAGAAAAGGGCAACTGTGGGAAGTTATATGAACATTTTGAAAGAATGTACTGATTTTACAGTGAAGTTTAAAATATGTTTTCAGAGTTTAATATCAAGATATCAGCAACAGTGTGTTGTACTCATTAAAAGAGGAAACTCTGGGGACACACACATTGTCATAGTTCAATTTTAATACCACCTTTGCACTAGCTTTAAGACCTTGGCTTAGTCCAGGATGCTCTCTGGGCCTCCATTGTCCCACCTATGAAGCCAGTAGTTAATTGAAGCAGGGGATGAGACTAGACAAATTCTAAGGCCACTTCTAATCCCTTAAGTCTCTGAGTTTGGTAAGTGCAGTATATCCACACTTCTTTAAAGGAAATGTTCTCTGCATATTTGAAGAGAGCAAGGCTTTGTTTACTTTTTCTAATATTAATCTATACTGGCTGAAACACTACACAGGGTTGCCCAAATTTAATATCCATTTCTGGGAAGAGGTTAAAAGTAAACTTATTTTCCTCTGATTCAGATGTAGGGCATTTTTTATTTATTTATTTTTTTCTAACAGATAAGTCTTCTACCCTAGTCCTCCTTACTATAGTTAACAGTATACTAAGGTTTGAGAAAGTGAAACTCAGATTACTTTTTTTTTTTTTAATTGGAGGATAATTCAGATTACTTTTCTTTTGTCAATTTACATGCAGCAAACAACCTCTGAAATATTAGCACTTCTGAAAGGTTTGTTCCCTTTTGTTACTCTGTGATCTCTGGACAATGACTCGTTTTTGTCTGCTTTGTAACATTCTGAAAGTATAATAGGCTACTGAAGAATAATACAGTAAATATTTCCTCTTCATGAATTCTTATATTCTGACAGGTTTTTTTCCCCCAGTGAAGATGAAATACAGACCCATACAATTAATGTCAGTTACAGTTCATAGAAGCATTACTTTTCTTCCATTGCAGTAACTGAGCATTGAGAAACTGAAGGGTGTACCCTCTGTAAGCTATGTGTCAGCTTAGCTGACTCAGATCAAGCTTTGTGTTTTAAATAATGTGCTCAGAGAGAAGCCCACCTAGGTCTCTGAATGTCATGCCTGTGATCACAGCAGATACTGTGGTCAGAATGGAGGGCTTGCTTACTGGTCTTAAAACTCTTCATTGGCTTTTCTCCTTTCCCATGATGTATATCTTTAATGAATTTAACCATTTTGCTTGGTAACTGGCTGGATTCTACCAAAAAAAATTATTCAGCATTAATGTTCTAGATTTTATATTTTCAGGTAATTACATAAATAAAACAATAAAGGTTGCAAAGTGTACTCAGAATTTATGCCCCTGACACTATGGCTTGGAATTCTGCTATAACACTTTCTTGTCATGTGCATTAATCCAGTTAATTTTGTTGCAGAATAATGAAAATAGATTGCTTTTGGTTTTCTTTATTTTTTTTGAATTTTAGCTTTTAGACTTTAAACCTGCAAAACTTGTTCTAGTAGAAATAGAAGATAGATTTTCAAGAAATACAGGAAAGAAATAAATGGGGTTATTAAGTCACTCCATTGAAGTAGAGAAATATTTTGGATTGTATACATTTTGACCACTCTTTGGCATTGAGAAGACTTTGATAACCTAAGACAAGTTTATGAGAATTGAGTGGTCTTTATGCACATAAATTTTACTTAAGTCACAGATTTACTTGAAGTCGTTTGAGCCTGGGAAAAGTGAGAATCCAAAGGAACACTTCACTTTCTGATATGTAAGAAAATCGAAATATTCTCAAAGACAAAGAGTGAAATGTTACAGAATGACTTCTTATGGTGACTATTATCCCCTGTTCTATAGAGGACAAATTCCTTTCTTTGATTGTGATATTCTGATAAACAGAAAGTTCCAAGAAAAAAGTAACTATGGTTCCCTAAGGGTTTAGTCAGACTTTTAAGGTATATTAAGTGATTCTAACATATGGTACAGATGGATTGCAAGATACACCTGAGAAATTGACTAGTCCTAGCATTTGGTGTTTATGTTTTGACTTTAAAATAGCTGTTCATTAGCTGTGTGTGTATGTGTGTGTGTGTTTAAAGGAAGTTAAGAAAACCGTTACTTTTATTGTTTCCCAGAACATGGAAGGGACTACTTTACTGTAGAAGATTTAAGAGCACTCTTCACTGCTGTTAGTTAAGCAGCAACTCTTAACATGAGGAATGGATAGCTCATCTTTTTTCCTTTTCAGTGTTCTAAAATGTAGAAACTCTACATTAGCTTTTTTTTAAGAATAATTATTTTAATTCCCCAAACCTTCTAGTAGCAATAACAATGTACTCACAAGTACCTGCTGAGTTCTAACAGAGAGGAAAAATTTTTGACAGTTAGCCAAACCCGGCATTTGTGATCTTGACCACCTTGACATTTAAAACTCTAAATTTCAGTTCTGAAATGTTTTTCCATTGGGAACAGATTGAGCTTTTTAAGTATAAAAATTAATACAGAAAAAAAAATACAGCAATTATTAATATATAAAGTAGTACATATTAAAAAATCATATGATTACATTCAGATCTGTTTTTCTGAGTTTTCTTTAGATTCCACATGTTAGTGAGAACATATGTAATTTGTCTTTCTTTGACTTATTTCTCTTAGCATAATATCGTCAAGGTCCATCCATGTTATTACAATTGGCAGATTTTCCTTTGTGTCTTTTTTAATGGCTGAAGAATATTCCATTGTGTGTGTATGTGTGTGTATCCACACATATGTGTGTGTGTGTGTGTGTGTGTATATATATATATATGTATTTTGCATTTTCTTTATCCATTTATCCATATGTGGATACTTAGATTTTTTTCCAGGTTTTAAATATTGTAAATAACGCCACAGTGAACATGTGGGTGCAGATATGTTTTTGGAACAGTGATTTCATTTCCTTCAGATATATACCAAGAAGTGGAATTGTTGGATCACGTGGTAGCTCTATTTTTAATATTTTGAGGCACCTCCATATTAGTTTCCATAATGACTGGACCAATTTACCTCTCCACCAACAGTGCACAAGGGTTCCCTTTTGCCCACATCCTCACCAGCATTTGTTATCTCTTATCTTTTTGGTGATAGCCATTCTAAAAGGTGTGAAGTTTTATTCCAAGAACTATGTACTCTCTCTTACCAACCTGGGGAGTTCATCTTTCAGTGTCCTATCTTTATGCCTTTTCATACTGTTCAAGGGGTTCTCAAGGCAAGAATACTGAAGTGGTTTGCCATTCCCTTCTCCAGTGGACCACATTCTGTCAGACCTCTCCACCATAACCCATCAGTCTTGGGTGGCCCCACAGGGCATGGCTTAGTTTCATTGAGTTAAACAAGGCTGTGGTCCGTGTGATCAGATTGGCTAGTTGTTTGTGATTGTGGTTTCAGTCTGTCTGCCCTCTGATGCCCTCTCTCAGTGCCTACCGTCTTACTTGGGTTTCTCTTACCTTGGACGTGGGGTATCTCTTCACGGCTGCTCCAGCAAAGCACAGCCTCTGCTCCTTATCCTGGACGTGGGGTAGCTCCTCTTGGCTGCTGCCCCTGACCTTGGGTGTGGGGTAGCTCTTCTTGGCTGCTCCTGTGCTGTGGCAACCGCCACTCCTGCCAGGTTGATAGGTGCCCAATATGCTACTGGAGATCAGTGGAGAAAGAATGAAAGGATGGAACCAAAGCAAAAACAACACACAGTTGTGGATGGGACTGGTGATAGAAGCAAGGTTTGATGCTGTAAAGAGCAATATTGCATAGGAACCTGGAATGTTAGGTCCATGAATCAAGGCAAATTGGAAGTGGCCAAACAGGAGATGGCAAGAGTGAACATCGACATTCTAGGAATCAGCGAACTAAGATGGACTGGAATGCGTGAATTTAACTCAGATGACCATTATATCTACTACTGAGGGCAGGAATCCCTTAGAAGAAATGGAGTAGCCATCATAATCAACAAAAGAGTCTGAAATGCAGTACTTGGATGCAATCTCAAAAACAACAGAATGATCTCTGTTTTTTTCCAAGGCAAACCATTCAATATCATGGTAATCCAAGTCTATGCCCCGACCAGAAGCACTGAAGAAGCTGAAGTTGAATGGTTCTATGAAGACCTACAAGACCTTCTAGAACTAACACACACAAAAAGATGTCCTTTTTATTATAGGTGACTAGAATGCAAAAGTAGGAAGTCAAGAAACACCTGGACTAACAGGCATATTTGGCTTTGGAGTACAGAATGAAGCAGTGCAAAGGCTAATAGAGTTCTGCCAAGAGAAACAACTGGTCATAGCAAACACCTTCTTCCAACAACGCAAGAGAAGACTCTACACATGGACATCACCAGATGGTCAACACTGAAATGAGATTGATTATATTCTTTGCAGCCAAATATGGAGAAGCTCTATACAGTCAGCAGAAACAAGACCAGGAGATGACTGCAGCTCAGATCATGAACTCCTTATTGCTAAATTCAGACTTAAATTGAAGAAAGTGGGCAAAACCACTAGACCATTCGTGTATGACCTAAATAAAATCCCTTATGACTATACAGTGTAAGTGAGAAATAGATTTAAGGGACTAGATCTGATAGACAGAGGGCCTTGATGAACTATAGTCAGAGATTCGTGACATTGTACAGGAGACATCCAAGAAGAAGAAATACAAAAAAGCAAAATGGCTGTCTGAGGAGGCCTTACAAATAGCTGTGAAAAGAAGAGAAGTGAAAAGCAAAGGAGAAAAGGAAAGATATACCCATTTGAATGCAGAGTTCCAAAGAATAGCAAGGAGAGATAAGAAAGGTTTCCTAGTGATCAGTCCAAAGAAATAGAGGAAAACAACAGAATGGGAAAGACTAGAGATTTCTTCAAGAAAATTAGAGATACCAAGGTAACACTTCATGCAAAGATGGGCTCACTAAAGGACAGAAATGGTATGGACCTAACAGAAGCAGACGATATTAAGAAGAGATGGCAAGAATACACAGAAGAACTGTACATAAAAGATCTTCACTACCCAGATAATCACCATGGAATGATCACTCACTCTCACCTAGAGCTAGACATCCTGGATGCGAACCAAGGTGGGTCTTAGGAAGCATCACTACAAACAAAACTAGTGAAGGTGATGGAATTCCAGTTGAGCTATTTCAAATCCTGAAAGATGATGCTGTAAAAGTGCTGTACTCAATATGTCAGCAAATTTGGAAAACTCAGCAGTGGCCACAGACTAAGAAAGGTCAGTTTTCATTCCAGTCCCAAAGAAAGGCAATGCCGAAGGATGCTCAAACTACCACATAATTGCACTCATCTCACACACTAGTAAAGTAATGCTTAAAATTCTCCAAGCCAGACTTCAGCAATACATGAACTGTGAGCTTCCAGATGTTCAAACTGATTTTAGAAAAGGCAGAGGAACCAGAGATCAAATTGCCAACATCTGCTGGATCATCGAAAAAGCAAGAGAGTTCCAGAAAAACATCTATTTCTGCTTTATTGACTATGCCAAAGCCTTTGACTGTGTGGATCACAATAAACTGTGGAAAATTCTGAAAGAGATGGGAATACCTGACCACTTGATCGGCCTCTTGAGAAACCTGTATACAGGTCAGGAAGCAACAGTTAGAACTGGACATGGAACAACAGACTGGTTCCAAATTGGGAAAGGAGTACGTCAAGGCTGTATATTGTCACTGTGCTTATTTAACTTATATGCAGAGTACATCATGAGAAACGCTGGGCTGTAAGAAGCACAAGCGGGAATCAAGATTGCTGGGAGAAATATAAATAACCTCAGATATGCAGATGACACCACCCTTATGGCAGTAAGTGAAGACGAACTAAAGAGCCTCTTGATGAAAGTGAAAGAGGAGAGTGAAAAAGTTGACTTAAAGCTCAACATTCAGAAAACTAAGATCATGGCACCCGGTCCCATCACTTCATGGGAAATAGATGGGGAAACAGTGGAAAAAGTGGCTAACTTTATGTTTTGGGCTCCAAAATCACTGCAGATGGTGATTGCAGCCATGAAATTAAAAGATGTTTACTCCTTAGAAGGAAAGTTATGACTGACCTGGACAGCATATTAAACAGCAGAAATACTACTTTGCCAGCAAAGGTCCATCTAGTCAAGGCTATGGTTTTTCCAGTGGTCATATATGGATGTGAGATTTGGACTAAAAAGAAAGCTGAGTGCCGAAGAATTGATGCTTTTGAACTGTGGTGTTGGAGAAGACTCTTGAGAGTCCCTTGGACTCAAGGAGATCCAACCAGTCCATCCTAAAGGAGATCAGTCCTGGGTGTTCATTGGAAGGACTGATGTTGAAGCTGAAACTCCAATACTTTGGCCACGTGATGCAAAGAGCTGACCTATTTGAAAAGGCCCTGATGCCTGGAAAGATTGAGGGCAGGAGGAGAAGGGACAACAGAGGGTGAGATGGTTGGATGGTATAACCGACTCAATGGACATGAGTTTGGGTAGGCTCTGGCAGTTGGTGGTGGACAGTGAAGCCTGACGTGCTGCAGTTCATGGGGTCGCAAACAGTCAGACATGATTGTGCGACTGAACTGACCTGAACTGAACTGATGTAGTCTCTCATCTTTGGAAAATGTATTTGTTACTTTGTGTCATTATAAGAGATTTGTAGTATCTTGTGTTACTCTATATTTAGGAACACATCCAGTAATTGAGAATTCAATCCTATGTATATTCTTCTAATTATATTATTGAGAGCATTATATGTATGTATATACACATAATATAACTGTTCATTGATTCTAGTTATACTTGCTGCATGGGGTAAAATTCTCACTGTCTGCTGTTGTCATTGGAATATATTGAAGAAAGCTCCGAGCATCATATTGTTTCATCCATAAATATTGCAGTCTGTATCCTTAAAATGTAAGAACACTTTTATATAAGATAGAGCATTATCATATCTAAAATAGTTAAAATAATTCTTAGCATACATAAATATACAGTGTATAAATTTCCCTTATTGTCATATATATATATACATACATATGTATATATGTATATATACATACACATATACATACATATATATATATATATAACATTTTGTTTGTTCAGCTCAGAACCCAAACACGTTTCCAGTATTGCATTTGTTTCTTGAAATGGCAACCCACTCCAGTGTTCTTGCCCAGAAAATTCCATGAACAAAGGAGCCTGGTAGGCTACAGTTCATGGGGTCGCCAAGAGTCAGACACAACTGAATGATGAACACAAGATATTTCAAATGAAATATCCTCTCACTCTATTGCTATTTATTTGTGAAAGAATTTCCTATGTGCTGGATTTTGCTGATTGCATTTCTGTGGTGGTGTTTAACATGATCTGTTATCCCATTTTGACCAGACTCAGGATTGAATTTTTGCAAGGAAGCTACAAAAGTGGTGTTTATTTTCCATGGTAACGCACCAGGAATCATATGACATCTATTATGTCTCTTTTTGGAATATTTAGATTGTTCATTGGATTTACATACATATTATTAGTGTTATCTGTCCATTGTAAAGTTCTTGCTTAGCTTTTCAGTCAAAGATTTTCATAGCCATTATTGATCATAATAGTAGTTTATTTAAGAGATCATGTCTATTTTTGCTGTTTAAAAAGCACTGTTTCAGTTCAAACAGTATATTTGTTGTGGAGATGTGAGGACAATGACAGTTTCTAATATTTTGCTTCTCCTAGGGGTGAGAGAAAATTGAAGAATTTCATTAACACGTTTTTTTTTTTTTTTTTTGCTGTATTATTTCAATTAGTCAATGCTATAAATGTAGCTATTTTCTAATAGCTGAAATCAACTTTCTCAAAAATACTATGACATGATTCTAGCTACTGTGAAGAAAATGGTTTGCTTTAATTGCAAAGAATGATTCCTAGTCTAGGGCTAAATAGAGATAATGATTCGTTGGGGCATTCGGCATGATTTCTTATCCAGTATATCATCCGATTCTCACAGTGACTGTATGTGATTAACAAGGAAAGAATGATTTTCTCTGTTTTACAAGTATGGAAACTGAGGCTCAGAGAGCTGAAATCAGTTTCCATTGTCATCCACCAATTCAGTAGGGAAATTGGGATCAGATCTCAGATTCTTGTCTCCAAATCCAGGGTCCTTTTGGTTGTGCAATAGTTATCTTCAGATTCAGGCTTCCTGGCTATTTGTTAAATTCAATAATAAGTACTGATAAGCCAATAAATCAGTATAAAACTGTCAGTATGCTCTATATGAAGAAATATAATTAAAGTTGTGCTTAAAATTAAAAGTTGCTTATAATTATTTTCATGGAACCATTAAAGGGTATCAGCTACCTACAAATTTTCATTTTTTTATTGCTATTTTTGTTATATTAGCACATTCTCAGAGTGTCTTGTAAATCTCAAATATTTGACAGATTCAGGGAATAATATTTTCTCTCCACAGGAGGACTTGATAACATGGTGCAAGGAAAGAAGATAAACCAGTAATTATAGCATAGATTAATAAGATGATGGGTTTTAGGCTTCAACAATTGTCAATTTTGACTTGACCCTAAATTCTGTCTCTCTTATTACTGTCAGTATATCAAGTGACCAAGTGTAACTTGTTCAAAACACATAAGATACATTTTATAAATATATCTAGTCTCTTCTGTATAAATAATTCTATTTCTTTTTAAGGGTCAGGCATGGATAATCACACCTCTGAAATTTTCTTCATATTTTCCACCTGAAGAAATGATCTTCTGTAGTTGGTTTCCAAAGGTTGACTCTAAAGTGGCTGCTGTGTCTAAGGATGGCCTTAACATTGGCCCTAGTGACAGAAACCCAGTGTAGCCTACCTAAGGAGATCCAGATGTCAAAGTTGGCACAAATCTGGCTTTCCACAGGCCCAAGTTGTCTGTTTATTCCTGGCCCTAAAAGAATCTGGGCCATATTTCAAATCTAGTAGATTTTAGTATTTGTTACTAGAGTCCAATTTCTACAGCATCTCTGATGATATTTGATTCCCAAAGTCAAGGATAAAAGCACAATTCT
>NW_011495014.1:5860352-5869012 GCF_000754665.1 Bison bison bison
GCACAATTCTTAAGGAGTTTCTCAGATGCTGAAGATTTATTTGAATGACTTGAGTGACATGTTTTCTTAAAAAAAGCTAATTTATCCTCTTGGAGGAAACTCCTTTTTTTTTTTTTTTGCTTAGAAACCAATAACAGATAAGAATAAACAATACCATGAAAAAAAATGTGACTAACCTAATGCCCACATTGATAAGATGAAGGTTTTGGCTTTAGCAATGCTCTTAAGCAGATTGGAAGACCATCTATAAGGTATGTTATTTTTCTTGGTGTCTTTATGTTGTGTTTTACATCAGCAGAAATTTTAATCAGATGGAAAACTCAAGACTTTCCAGTCTGTATATCATGGCAAGTCTTAGAGAAGTGTCTGTATCTCCAAAGTGTCTTATCTTTGCTAGCATAATATGTGATGTCCTTCAGGATACAGTTATTAGCCATTTTATTCCCACTTTCCTGATGAGGAAACCAAAGCTCAGAAGCTAAATACTTTGGAAATCTGAGTAGGAATTAAGAATTTGGTCTTCCTGACTCAAAAGCCAAAACTTTAATTTGTTTCTCAAGTTCAAGGGGCTAATGTTACACTCGGATACTTTTTAACTTTATGCATGAAAGAAAAATACCAAGATTATGCCAATTTTATGAATTTAAGATTTGAGATTAAAGGTAAAATTTGAAAAGGCATAATGAGTTTATTGGGAGATATTTTTAGCAATAAAGTACATTGTTGTGGCTAGCTTTTCCTAGATTTATAAGTGCTTCTGTAGAAGGGACATTAGGAACCATCCAGTGGTACAAACTCCCTACTAATGCAAGATTTCTTTTCATACCATCCTCGAGAGTACAGTTCTTCCTGAAGCATACCAGTGAGGGGAGAATGTGCTTGGAGAAGCAATTTGGTCTTCATTATCTTGAACTATTGTAAGGTCCTTTCCTCTCTCCAACTGAAATCTGCCTTCTGTTAAATACACTGCTTTGCCTTGGTCTGACTTGTTCTGTAATATACAAAACATACATTCTTTCATTTACACAGTGGCCCTTCTCACCTCTTGGTTATACACTTCCAGTATTATTCATTGTCCCTGAAACTCAAGGTTAAGTATGCTAACAAGGCCAACAATGTTAAAAAGAAACTGAGGTCAAGAAGGGGAATGACGCATTGAGGAATCACAGAACTAATGGCCAGTTCTTCAAAATGATGCAGGCAGCATTCCTGATCATCGAATAAGAATCTCCAGTATTTTTAAAACTACCCATATTGTTGACTTCATAGACCATTATCAACAAATAATATTTATTAAGAGCGCTTGGGAAAATGACACAGTGTTAACTGAAGGCATGGCCTATTTTCAATGGCTTGTTTCCATGTGGGAATCTCTTCTTGCCAAATGATTAGAGAGCTCTTAAATATTTGCATTAACATCATTATTTGTCTAAAAATTTAATAAGAAAGCTGAGCGCCTCTTAAAAAGAGATGATCTCATGTTGGAAAAAATATTTTTTTCCCATCAGATTGATACAGTTTACTTAACTGTGTATTTTTTCTTAAGCACTAGTCTGCAAAATGAAATTATCATAGGCTTAAAATACCCTCAAAATTGTCTATAATATAATCTTTAGTCATAAATCATTATGCAGGAGTAGCTGAACACATTTTTAGAAAATATTATTAGAAAATTTTCAGTAATTTCCAAGTAGATACTGGAAAGGTCCAATCTACTTCTCAGAGCTACACAGTTTAACCACAGGCTGATTGTATTTTTAAGTTATAAAACATTATTGAGAAATCCTGTATCATCTAAAATGGTGAAGTTCTGAAAGCTTCACCATCTACCAAATCCTACTGATTTTAAAATAATATTTGAAAGGTTAATCATGAATAATAAATCTCCCAGTATAGCTAATGCTCATTACAGTGTCATTATAAAACTATATAAAATCATCAGATACAATAAGGAAAACATAGATATGAGTTTTACAATCTCTTCTCTCTCCAAATCTTTTACAATAGTTTCTAATAAATAGAAAAGTATATAAATGTTTACAAATTATACATTTATAATGCTGAAAATACAGTTGCTTTTTAATTTTTCAGGCCTTGGCCTGCCTGCATGCTCAGTTGTGTCCTATTCTTTGTGATCCCATAGACTGTAGCCCACTGGGCTCCTCTGTCTGTGGAATTTTCCAGGCAAGAATACTGGAGTGGGTAGTCATTCCCTTCTCCAGGGGCTCTTTCAGACCCAAGAATTGAACCTGAATCTCCTGAGACTCTTGCATTGGTAGGCAGATTCTTCACTATTGTACCACCTGAGAAGCCTCAGTCAACCCCAAAATGAGTCATCCAGAACAGGCATACTTCTGAGGACAAGGAGAAGTGAAGAGAATTGATTGTGGCAAAAGTGGTAGTAAATGAGTTCCTGCCTTTAAAAAGGGTTTAAAATATGATGGCAACTCAGACTGCATGCACACAAAAATCACTGAAGTCTGAGGCAGAACGCATAAAGCAATGTGAGTGAAGTCGCTCAGTCGTGTCCGACTCTTTGTGACCCCATGGACTGTAGCCTAACCAGGTTCCTCCGTCCATGGGATTTTCCAGGCAAGAATACTGTAGTGGGTTGCCATTTCCTTCTCCAGGAGATCTTCCAGACTCAGGGATTGAACCCAGATCTCCTGCATTGTAAGCAGATGCTTTACCGTCTGAGCCACCAGGGAAGATTATATAAAGCAGTGTACATTGTATAAAGCAATGTACATACATTCAAAAAATGCATTGTGATGAATAATAATAAATGCTTAGAATCAGGAAGTGTATTCTTAAATAATTTGGGGGTGGGGCTACATTTTCAAAAATTAAATGGGTAGAAAGATTGTATCTATGTGTTTGTATATGTATAGAGTTTCAGTGTTAAGGAGAAATATTCAAAGTAGTAGGACTATGGCACAAATGGAGACTAAGAATTAAGATGAATCAGAGGTAACTGAACAGCTAAAAAGAAACTTTATAAAGGCAGATAGTACCCTCTAACCCTCTAGTTATGTTGAACCATTTGCAACTGTTGATATTAAACTATTTTGACCTACAGATACAGCTGTTTCCTATAGTTGATTGTAAGTTCTCTTATTTGAGCTATAAGGGCTGCCCTTATCTGGAAGGAAGACTGGTGGATATCCAGGCAAAACTACTAAAGAAGAGGAAAGTTTGATGACTGTAGGAATTCACATCTGAATTAAGGTCTTTAGGTTATTTTCACATATGCCACAGTTTTGTAACTATCACTTGGCCACAGTCTTCACTGAAGGAATAGTTCTTGTAGTTCTTTTTGGGCTTTATCCCATAGGCCTGGTAACATGGATAACTGGGCGAGTAGATTCCTAACCCTAAGTATCTGTGTTTTGTCCTTGAATGTAAATTCTGCCCAGAAATGTAAAATGGCCATCAACCAGCCCAGTTTTCTCTTTTTCTAAAATCTTAGCCAAATATAGGAAATAATCAACTGGTAGTGGGTGTGTTTGTAAACATAATGGAGGCATATACAAGGCATATTTTCAGAGTGTTAAAGTAAGAATCAAGAGTACCTGTTTCTCAGGAATACTTGTACATTTTTGGAATAATTATACATGTTGGAATTATATTCTTGGAATTTGCCATCCCACTAAAGCTATGTTTGGACCCCGAAGATAGTCCTGTCTTCTTAAAGCCTGGCAACATGGTGGAACTTCTTGATATTACTTTGTGTATCATTAAAACAAGTTCCTAATGTATTTAAGTGACTAGAATGAGCTCTGTTCATCTCAACTGAAAGGGCACTCAGACATCAATATGAAGTCCAAACCAGGATTTTAAAGACTAGTGAAATGCTTTCATTTTAGAATTTAGAAAGGAGAGAAGCCAAGACACTGGTTATTTGACTGTATAATCAGCCCTGAGTAACTGAGTTTGATATACCTTCTAAAATAGGGCCAAATAATGTTAACTTTCATCCTTTGCCTCCTCTCTGCCAATCTAAAACCTCTAGAAAGATGTCCTGTCATCCTGCTTGTTAATTTAAAATTAGTCCACACAGCCCCAACTTCCCTTGAACTTGGGAGCAAAATCTCCAGTAATGAGGTCACAATTTTGAGTGACATTCTTTGCCCATTGCTTTAAATGGTCAGAATTATTGTGATTAGGATTCCAGTTTTCTTTGGTAGCAAGCGCAGGGTTTAAGCAATAGGTAATATGCACAATAGTGACAGTGTCCTATTTTAGAGGACACATTGATAACATGTTAATGATTTTTGCCTGTTAAAAAAGGTACTGCGGGAATATGCAGTGCATAATATCACAAACATGCATATGCAATATTTCTGGAGAATGAAAATGTTTTGCTTATTTTATTTCATGGCTTTTAAAGACCAAAATCCCCTTGCATTTTTCCCATATGACACCTTAGTTTAATTTTCATGAGTTAGTCCAGAATTCTACTATGTACAATAACATCTGCTTTCCTTGATGTTCTAAGCCTCTGATACCTTCCGTAAAAATCTTAAGATTCTGAGCTTTAAAAATTATACTATTCTGTTGTTTGTGAGTTTTAAAAGCTTCAGAGGGATAAAAACCTATGATCACTCAGAAAATCTTGCAGAAACCAGGCTCTTCTCTCTATTTCTGCTGCCACCCCGTAATCTAAAGCATAACAACTCTTTACACCTAGAACTGCTTAAATGATTCCTCTGCTTTCATTTTTGTTCACCATAAAACATTTTCTACAAAGCAACCAGTGAGTTTTTAGAACTCTAAAGCTGGTTTTTGTCACACACACACACCCTCATATCCCCATCCCCACACCCTTCACATACTCAGATTTATTCAGTGGCAATCTGCAGCTTTTAGAATAAAATCCAAATATCTCTCTATGATCCCATCTCTAATTTCATCTCATGCAACTCACTCCATACTCATTGGACTTTCGCTTTTTTCTCAGCTCCAGAACTTTGTACTTGTTTGCTTTGTTTTTGTCCTGGAACAGACAGAACTTGACTCGGGTGATAGAGGGCTTAGCTCAATGTCGCTTCCTCAGAGAGGCCTTCTCTGATTAACCTGTCTAAAGTGGCTTTCCTTAGCTACTCTCTTTTTCATCAGACTGTTTCTTCCTAAGACTTAGCAAACTTTGTTGTCCTTCTTCAGGCCCAGCTGCTGAGTGCATCCTTCTGATTAATGCTCTAATCTCTCTTCTCAGTGGGTGGTCCCGGGTAGCATGTCTGCTTTTCCTCAGTGCATGTAAGAGTCACAGCAACTTCCTGCAGAAAGCATCACTTCCTCACTTTCTCCAGAGGGGTGATGGGCTTGGCAGGGTCCCTATACAAGTATTTGCTATGGCATGGTTTTGAGGAAGAAGTTAAAAATTCTTATGGGACATATTTTAACATATAGACCTACCTGAATAAGTCAGTGTCATATTTGTATTGCAAAAGGCAATTTGTATTCTTTAAATAGATATTCCCAAGTAGGAATTTATCTGGAGGAAATACTTAGACAAATGTATAAATATACATGAATATAAGATTCAGTGGGGGAGCATGCTTAAAGGTTTTTATGTAATCATCAGCTATGTAAATTATGAAATATATAAAAAGATATACATTGATATGGTAAAACCTTTACAAAATCTTGTTGAGAGAAGTGGGTTGCCAAGGAGCATATATAGAAGGAATTTGTTTACTTGAATTATGTACTTCCTATATGTTGATAAGTATATTTTTGTACTGAATCATATACTGTTATAGTTATTCAGCAAAATTCTATTTGTGGTTACTTGTGTTCATATTGTGGAATTTGAAGGGATTTTTCCTTTCTTTTTTATACCTTTCTCTATTTATTGATTACAAAACTGGTGTACACTTTGGGGCAAACGGAAAAAGTGAAATGAAAAAATTGTAGCGGAACAAATACTTTTATAAACTGTATAGCCAAACAGTGAAGTAGGTAAGTAAATAAGTAAAGGAAAAATGAAAGATTTCACCATCATACAATGATTATGATTATGCCAACATACACAAGTGTTAAAAACCTGAAAAACTGATAACAAAAGTGACAGTTGTGTGGAGTCAGTAGGATTAAGAGCATATACTATTTTAAAATATTCAGTCAGTCATGTCTGCTCAATTGTGCCCAACTCTTTGCAGCGCCATCGACTGTAGTTGCTTGGCTCCTCTGTCCATGGGAGTTCTCCAGGCAAGGATACTGGTTGCCGTTCCCTTCTCCGGGGGATCATCCTGACCCAGGGATCAAACCCACATCTCCTGCATTGGCAGGTGATTCTTTACCACCTGTACACTGGCTGTATTATTTTCTGTAATTGAAAATATTTAAAAAGATTGATATGCATGTAGATATTGCTTATTTAGCAGAATTTGGCAGTTTGCACAGGAGTTATAGGTTGTTACTTTGGATAAAAAAAGATTGGAATAGCAAATAGGCTATTATGTACATATTACATGTTTAAATGCATTATTACACACACATACGTGTGAATATACATGCATTATCATGAACTGAAATACAATAAAGTCTGTAGAGAAGTAAAGTTAGTCTTAAATTCTACTCTAGTATGTCTTCAGAGTCTTACTTAAGGACTTCTTTATAATTGGTAGAGTGAAGAATTTCAGAAGTTTATAATATAGACTTCTAAGTTTCAGTTCATGTTACATTGGCAGAAGCACTTCCTCTCTTGGTTCACGACTTTGAACTGTTAGTAACTCATCTAGTCATCTTGCAGGATCTAATGGGGGCATATATGCCACAGATAATTCTTGGTACTTTAGAAGAACTTTCATCTTGTACTCTCTTTTTCAGTGACTAAAAGAACCTTAAGAATGAACCTAGTAGAAAAGTTGCTGTGCTGAACAATTCTTTCAAAAAATACTATAGGTGACAATCATGTGTATTTTTTCTTCTGGTTTCAATGTACTAGTGATTCCAATTGTTTTTCTTGATGTATGTTCTATATCTGCTAGTTTACCAGTGTTATTTACATTTTACCAGTATTATTTACATATGTAATTACTTGTATGTAATCATAGCTATATAATATACCAATAATCTGAGGTTGACATCAATAGTTGATACTGTTTTAAAAATAGAATGTAAGCATATAAACCCACTTAGTTAAACATTTTTGGAATTGAACTCAGATCTCACTCAATTGCTTTATAAATTGGTGAGCATTTGTTTATATTTCTTATAAAATGAATAAATGAAACTAGAAAGTATAATACAGGACAACTAGCAAAGCACCCATAGTTTTATGTATCTTTTAATAAGCCATTATGTTTTGAACATGAACTAGTTTTTTCTTCCTTCATTATTCCTGTTATCACTTAGTGTATATAGTATCATAGTTTTGGAACACACTGAATAAATAATACAGTTCATACAAGGCAATCATTTTTCTTACAAGCAGAACTAGCAAGAGAAAAAGTTGAAACAAATGTTTACTTAGCTCCTACTTTGTACTAAGCATAACACATGGCAATGAAGATTTCAAGATAATGAGACAGAATACTGTCCTCATGGCCTACTAGGGAAGAACAGAAGCTCTCCTTTTCTGCAGACACGCGACATGGTGGGAAGCTTCTGAAACATGGGAAGCTGTTGATATGTGTGGGTGGCAGGATATAATTTAATGTAGAAAATGCTGTAAATTAAGGTTTGTGTAATGTATTGTCTGAATACAAAAGAGGAAGCAATTAATTTCATCTGGATAACTGTGAGAAAACTGGTCCTCAAAGAAAGCTGAAAGAAGAGAAGACATTGGAGCAGGACCTTGAACAACGAGTTTGATCTTTCCTAAAAGGCACACATCAGGATGGGAAGAGAAGAACTGACTCTGCCATGTCATGGAATATTCCATGTGATGGAATAAAACTGCCAGCATTCTTGCTGATATTAATGTAGTGTGTTCTTAAATTATTAAATGACTTCAATGCTTTCATTAGCATATCATTTTACATCTCTCCTCTTTTTCTAAATTCTACACTAGCAGAATCCAATGGGGTTCTTTACTTATCATGAATTTGGTGCATTGATAGCAGAGGTGGCTGGCCACAGATGAAACACTTTGAAGAATGATATATTCTGGTGATGACTGCTGAGGTGAATGGCACCTCTGCATACTGGTTCTTGCCTTTTTCCTGCTGGCACAGTCAGTGACTAGAGTCTGAAATGAAGAGAAAGGATTGTAATCACTTAACACAGAGGTATAAAAAACTCCCTAAGAAAATGATTTTCTCAGTTGATTTTTAAGCTTTCTTCTGATCTCAGTGGCATTGTCAGTTCAGTTCAGTTCAGTCACTCAGTCGTGTTCGACTCTTTGTGACCCCATGAACCGCAGCACGCCAGGCCTCCCTGTCCATCACCAACTTCCGGAGCTTACCCAAACTCACGTCCATTGAGTTGATGATACCATATAAACATCGCATCCTCTGTCGTCCCCTTCTCCTTCTGCCTTCAATCTTTCCCAACATCAGGGTCTTTTCAAATGAGTCAGCTCTTCACATCAGGTGGCCGAAATATTAGAGTTTCAGTTTCAACATCAGTCCTTCCAATGAACACCCAGGACTGATCTCCTTTAGGATGGACTGGTTGGATCTCCTTGCAGTCCAAGGGACTCTCAAGAGTCTTCT